>NC_063203.1:9209913-9342413 GCF_017589495.1 Alosa alosa | reverse complement strand
TCAATTTAAATGTGAATAAAAAATGTATTAGTAATTTTCACCATGCATTTTTAGTACATTAAAGATACATTCTGTGGACGCATAATAATACCCCTTGGGTGCAACACCAGAGCCAATTATCCTCCATACAGTGTGTGAGATGGGTAGCTGAAGAGGGTTACACTGGGTAATTATATGCCATAATTAAAATGGGCCTGCTGGCAGACAGACCTGCCGCCCGGGCACTTGGCCAAGAACTTCAAAACAGGAGACATATTTCATTTCGACATCAATAAAGTGCCTGGGCAAACAGACCCATGAATCAGCTCATCTCGGTGGCCGTCACGGCAACTTTTTGCCTCCTCTGCGGATGAGGCAGATTGGCTCGGCTTGGCTTGGCTTGGCAGGCAGTGCTGAGCTGAGCGGTGCTGCGTTGTGTTGTTTTGTTTTGTGTTGTGCGCTGGCAGCGGCCCCAGGGCTCTGTCGCCTGTTTTTAGCCCCCGCTCGCTGGCACCGGTCCCCCCTGCAGCAGCCACCAGCAGAGCTGGGGATCTGGTTGAGCCAGTTGGCCAGCTACGTGGCCCGCCGCAGGGAGACGGCTCTCTCATCCCCTCAGGGGAGGTATGGGAAGGATGATAAGCTATGTGGCATGGGTCAAAAGGATCATGATGGCAATGATGTAGAGAGAGTTTGTGCGTGTGCATACATGTGTGGTGTGGTGTGGTGTGTGTGTGTGTGTGTGTGTGTGTGAGAGAGAGAGAGAGAGTGAGGGAGAAGTGAGCAACAGAGTGTGCAAGAAAAGCAGCAGCAGTCCCAATCTCTGTCTGAATGGTTGGTTGGCATGGTAGTGAGGAGAGATGGATGAAGTGTGTGTGTGACGGAGAGAGACAGAAGGTGTTCACATGGATGAGCACGTCAGTAAGAGTGTCTGTGTCTCTGTGTGTGAGAGTGTGACAGAGATAGAGAGAGAGAGAGAGAGAGAGTGAGAGAGAGAGAAATAGATAGACATTTGTGTATGCGCATCTGTGTGTGTGCGCACGCAAGTAGAAGTAATGAGTGTGTGTTTGTGTGTGTGTGTGTGTGTGTGTGTGTGTGAGGGGGGAGGAGGGGTGTTAGCTAAGTGAAGGATTGCCTGGCCCCAGTGCTGTCTCCTTCAACAGCTGTGCCAAGCCCTGCACCATCAATCAGCCACTCTGATTAGGGCACCTGGCCACGACTCACCCACACTAAAATACTGCCGCAGTCAAGGCCCGTCCCCACGCCCTGACACACCGCGAGGTCATGCGCCCAGGCCGGGGGGTGGGTGGGGGTCAGAGAGCACAATGCCCATAACTCAGTCTGCCAGGGAGACACACTCCCCCAGCAGTCGCCATGTAGGACAAACCTCCGCTGATGAGTGGGGATCAGGGAAGGCTGAGGCATCCCAGGTGAATTGCTGCTATGTCGCGCATGAAGTCAAGCGTCGCCTTCCTTGCGCGTTTTTCTTTTTTTGATAAATGGCAGCCGAGGGGGACGTGCTTGAGACCGAGGAAGAGAGGAGAGAGGAATGACCCAAAAAGGAATGACCTATTTTGCAAGAAAGCAACAGAAGCCGGTGGTGCTACTCAGTCAGCGTGTGCCAGAGAAGCAAAGACGCCCTGCACCTCCTCCTTTTCCCTCCTTCTTGCCCTCCTCTTTGTCTGGGCTGCATCCATGGGCACAGATGGCGCGCCGAGCCCCTGGCAGAGAGGCGAATGGCACCGTGGCAGACGCGGTGCTGTAAGGGCGCGGCCCTGGGCAGAGTGAAGGGCAGCTCCTCGCTCCTCCTGTCCTGCTCGCCTGTCATGTTTACACCGTTACTCCACCCATCCCCAAGCCAACACCCCGCTATCCCTACATTCCCACCACACACACACACAAAGAGACACAAGGAGACATACTGTACTGTACACACACAGAGGCACAAACAGAGACACACACGGAGACACACACAGACACACACAGAGACACACACACACACACACACACACAAGGAGACACACACACATGTAGACACATGGAGACACACGGAGACACACACACAAACATAAACAGACAGACACACACACACACACACACCACCATCACCCACCCCAACCCCTCCTGTGGCGAAACACAGGATCATTACCATAACGAGTCTCGCCAACAAGGCCCCCTGCCCAATTAAGCAAACCTCACGACAGGAGCAGGTTCAAGGAGCACGCACGGGGCGGCCACACAACCCTGCCAGCGTGTGTTTGTTATTTACTCCTGCGGTCAGGGCTAATTGAGCCGGGGCACATGCAAACGAACACTGGCTGTTGAAAGCTGCGCTGATTTGCTGTCATGACATAGAATCGGATTTTACGGCGGGAAAAAGGAATGGCAGAGAAGTCATGCAAACAGAATGCACTGGAGAACTGAGACAAAATTTAAAAAGGAACCTGCAATTGCACTTGTTGTGCATCCAGCATGTCTGTGTTCAACTCCCATAAGACCGGTAGGACTGCAAATGGCACTCTCCACTCGGCAAAAACACTGTCGCAAAGCAGCAAGAACTTACTGTGCCTGATTTGACCATCCAGTCTTTGCTTTTTCGTAGTAAATCACTATGTGGACCAAGTCCCATCCTGATACTCTTACGTTCCACAGCAGCCATCAAAATAACTCATCTTCAATTATCCACAGTCTCATTCATACAATTCCATTTCCGACACATTAGGTTGTTTCACATCATTTAGCTTGATGCACTTGGCACGGAAGAAGCCGTATTACCTAGTAATGGAGAGGAACAGCGGCATATCATGGGCTATTTTTAGAGCTGTCTTTTCTCCTCATTAAGGGAGGCTGTGGCTGACAGCACCAAATAAAGAGGCCACGCAGCTAATGAGGCGGCCCAGACAGCTGCAGTGCACCTCAGTCAGCAGCCACACAATGTTAGCGCAAAACCGGGACGCCGCCGGGACACACACACACACATACACACCTCACACACACGCAGACACTGCCACCCATCTAACAAACATAGCCACCGCAGCAAATGTTTACCTTTGCTTCGACACAAAACTGCAAATTTTCACCATACGTCTTCCCGTCTTGGCCGTGTTGCTGCGTGGGTGAGTCACCCATGGGCGGACTGGCCATCTGGCATACCGGGCATTTTCCCGGTGGGCCGACGCACCTTTTGGGCCGATAGAATAGGCTATATATAATTTAACGATCGGCCCAAAGGAAGGACAATCAGCTGCCCACTGGTTACATTTCCATATGTCGACTGATCCAATAACAGCTCACGTCAGGCCCACCCCTCGCATTTTGGCCCAGAGCCAGGATTTTGTGAGCCATCAGTAGTTAATCGAAGTTGCCTACACGAAATTGCGGCGGATGCTGGTAGTGATAATTGTGCAAAAGTAACACCAATGTAGAAGCTTCAAAAATACAATATTGCAAGTAGGTTAGCATATGTCAGCAACATGTTGAAGTTCGTTGAGTTTGAACGAGGATGTAAGCAAGCATACAGAGGGACAGTGAGCAGGTGGTGGAGCCTTGCGGCTACATGATAAGAACTCAGTGGTGGAGCAGGTAGGCTATGTGTGACATGCCATGCTGACGATGATGATTATGATTACTTATTAATTGCGATAATGTAATGATGTGGTTATGATAAGGTAAGGCCGTGCTGTGTTTATACCCTGCTGGCATTTCAACATTGATTTAACGGTGAATAAACGTTATAAACGTTTTAAAAAAAACGTTATAAAGGGTGAATCAACGTTGAATTATGTGTTGGATTTGCAAATTGCATCAACGTTGATATCGCAACATTATTTCAACATCCGCCATTTCAACATTGGTGCTGATTTCCTTGATTTCTTATTTTACAACCATTTGTCAACATTTTACAATTAGCATTAAAACAGTGTTTCAACATTGACACAACAACTGACATTATTTCACCTATATTTCAACATTGATTTTCTTGACCCTTTTACAACCATTCAGCATTAAACATTGTTTCAACATTGTTTCAACATTGACGCAACAACTGACGTTATTTCCCCTATATTTCAACGTTGAAGGTCGGTCGTGTGCCGGCTGGGTAATAACAAACAGCGTAACTTAAATGTTCTAAATGAATGATTTGCAACCCCGGACAGCAAAAGAGTGTCAAATCGATGTTAATTGTTGGTCAGATTGATCAGTTTCCGTCAGACGCCCAAAATGCAACATCGATGGCATGAGTGGTGGTTGGTCTCTCAAAGTAGAGCGTCGAAAGTGTTCTATCTTGGAAGGGTTAATTACAGTGTTGTAATGTAACGGAGTACAAATACTTCGTTACTGTACTTAAGTAGAAATTTCACGTATCTGTACTTTACTTCGCTATTTAAATTTATGTAAACTTCCACTTTTACTCCACTACATTTCCTAGATAAAATGTATACTTTTACTCCGTTATATTTCCACTAAGCATCTTCGTTACTTGTTACTAAAACATACAATTAGAACAAATGTGTGCGACTGCAATAAGGGAGGTTTGGCGAATCACTGAACCTAGATTGCATTACGCGACAAGATGCCTTCCTATTTCAGCTCTTGTTTGTTGCTAAAGGAGGAGCACCCACAGCTGAAACCGCCATGGAAGCATGAGCACCTATAGGTTTTAGTAGGTATAGTATACTGGAGGACCTCCCGTTATCATAGACGACCACCCCGACGATAGTGGTGAAGTCGGTGAACAGGGTAGTGGTGAATATAACGTCATACACCCGTGGCCGTATTTGCAAGAAATGTTTCTTTTCATCGGCTACCTGCCCTAGCGGCCTGTGAAAGGCTATTTATCCATAGCATCGCCGGAGTTGTCTTCAGTCCAAGAAGAGTAAGACTGAATCAGGCCCGGGGTGGGTAATCGGCAGAATTCCCGGTGGGCCGCTTCACTTTTGGCCCGGTCGAGGAAACAAATATTGACATTTGTCACGTTAGTATATCTTTTCTTAAAGTAGGACACGTTCCGCATTCTGTGCATGACACCAATGCAATGCCTCTGCATGGGTTGTAGCCTACGTGAGGGAATTCTCCCCTCCCAAAAAGAGTTGGTTGGGTCCATATAGCCCGTCTTTTCCAAAAAGTTTTCTCAGATATGGATAGCCAAGCCGGCCCTACAGTAGACACAAGCGTCAGGAAGGATGGAGGGTAGAAAGAGACCAGGAGAGACTGAGCAGCAGATCAACCAGTCGACCACTGAAAATGATGAGCCCGAAATTAGTGATGAGGAGGCCATGACTACAGGGACAAGTAGAGAGGATAAATTAAAGTTATTTAATGTAAGAGCAATTACTGTACCCTACATGATAAACCTATATGCCTTGTTTGCTCAGAAGAGGGTGTAGTAAAGGAGTAGGCTAAATCAGTGTTTCTCAAACTTTTTCAGACGAAGGACCACTTAACCAATAAAAAATAAACGCACTGACCACCTAGGATAAAAAAAAAGATAAAAAAACCTACTTCAACAGTATATTAGCCTACACTATAGGCCTACTCACTGAACCACTTTGCTTATTGTGTCAGAGGATTCATATAAGTTAAACTGGCATATCTTACATAGACAGTGTTGCAGAACTGTTTGGATATACATACAAGTTGGTTCAATATTGCAAACAACTCATCTATATTATATTTTACCACGTCTGCTCTCGGACCACTTGGGATAGCTTGCGGACCACCAGTGGTCCCCGGACCACACTTTGAGAAACACTGGGCTAAATCACCAAACAACAATATAGCCTACCCATGCAAAAAACATGTACTGTAGCCTAAACATTAGTTCAATATGCCTCTTTGTGGAAGCATGGGATAGGCTACATTTCAAAGCCTTTCTTTCTTTCTGTTTTGGTAACTTGTGGAATAGTGGAATATTTTTTGTTAACTTCTCAGTTGAAGTAAATTATTATATAACCTTTACACATTTGTTGAACCATGGTACTAATAAAAACTACAGGATAGTAAGAGCTGAAATGTTGCTTAATTTATCCAATTTCCACCACTATGGTCGGTCTTGGGCCTGAAACTCCCGGGCACTGAATTCTGGCAACTTTGAAAACCAGCTTCTTTTGAAGATGAACAGACACCTTTTCAGTTTCAACTAATGACTGGCATATTAGTAGCTGCTGGACATAGGTGGCCTGTGTGTGTGTGTGTGTGTGAGTGACGGTGACCTGGGGAGTAAGCCCTAGAAATGCTCATGCCACATGACCAAAATGTTCTCCCTACAAGCAGGTCATTTTTTTGTGAAAGAAATAAGTTAGAAAAAAGTCCTAGAAAAGAATGTGATTTGATTTGATGAGTGAGATTAAGAAGATATGGGAACCCTGAATATGCTTTATGCTTTACTATAAGAAAGACAAAATAAAGTTTACAATAAAAGTTCAAAATAAAACCGCTTGCTTTTTACTTTTACTTCAAATACTTAAGTACATTAAATATCAGAAAATTACTTTTGATACTTAAGTACAGTATATATCAGATACTTTAAGTTCTACCAAAGTTTTTTTCTAGTACGATACTTGTACTTTACTCAAGTATTGCTTTCTAGTACTTTATACAACACTGGTTAATTATCATGGTAAAGATGGCCTAAAACAAAGTCCTTTTAGGCAAGTCCCTCCACTCGGCGGCCATATGACAACGCTTTGGGCACTCGTCGGGCATCCATTTCGGCAGAAATGCGTGTACGCAAGGCTTCACGACACCAATCTTGCTCCAGCGGCGAGATCACAACACATGATTGGCACGATGTCTTCACAACACACCATATGATTGTCTCAATGTATTCACATCACACCACATGATTGGCTCAATGTATTCACATGTCGACGTTTTGCCGAGGAAGGGGTTGGATATGTGTAGACCATGGGTTCCCAAAGTGGGGGTCGGGACCCCCCGGGGGTCGCGGGACGCCTAGGGGTGGGTCGCGAAATGATTTCCATAAATCAAATAAATTTGGGGGGGGGGGAAGAGCTGTCACTTGACCGCACTTTAAAGACATTAAAGATAATTAGTTAATGTAGCTATAATGTTCCAAAATGTACCAGCAATGTAGTATAGCCTACAGGAATAAAATATTTCCAGCAACAGCCCTATTTATTTTGTGTTGTTTCAGTTGTCCTACAGTGATTAACGTCTACTACAATCTAGGTAATTTAGCTCTTTACACATAGGCAAATTCAGTAACTGTTTGGTGATGCTGTCAGTTGAGCATTGTATAGTTTATATGTCGCCTATTGAATAGGGCTGGGACAACGCGTCGACGTAATCGATGACGTCGACGCAAAATATGCGCGTCGATTCGTCAGACCCAAAACACCCGCCAGAGTGTAGTAGCAACGCGAGTGGGTAAATAGCAAGCATATAACGCTGCGTGCCAAAAATTTTTTAATTTTACACCTTCAGTGTTTCCCATCGTTGACTAATCTCTGGAGGGGTACTACGAAATCAAAACGACCGTCACACATTGATGTTCTCTGTTGTACTATTTAAATTAAAGATGAGATAAAATCCTTTCATTGAGCTGCGTGTTTTACGCACACAGCCTTTCCTTGCCCCGTCCAAGGGCGCGGGAAGGGGGGTGATGGCGATCAAGTGTGTAGGCCTACGATTGATATAGGCCTACATATTCTATGCGATTTACACGTTCAAAAAAGCATGGATAAGCTGAAAGAAACTTTAATTGTGTTGTACAGTTTTGCCAAATTAATAAATTATAGCTAGTGAAATCATTTCACTAGTCGCAGATAGAAACTAGATGTACCGCATAGCGGTACAAAATATGACCGCCGCTCAGTCCTGTACATCCGATCCGCGAAAATAAATCACACTTCAATTTGTCTCCATATTTTACTCCATCCTCCACTCTTGAAACTTTTGTGTATGCTTGTTTGGCATGCCTGAGTGTGTGTCGCGGCTGCACAGAAAGTAGCCTACTGGTGCTGAAAAGGTGAATAGATTGTAGAATAGCCAAAGAAGATGTAGCATTGTTATAAAACCTTTAAAATCTCTAAACAATCACAAGTAGGGCAGTTCATCACAGTTCATCCATTGCAACTGGATTGATGAAAGGTCACTTACACCTGTAGGCTACATTGTATTTGGGAAAAAGCAAAAGGTATCAGCATAATGTTATTTATTTATTTATTTATTTATTTTTTTTATGTATTTATAAACAAAAACATCTCTGTCAGTTCCATGCCGTTTTCAACAGCTATCAAAAACAAAGGTCATTTTGGATGGATGGATGGATTTTTGTGAATATTTCTTCTTCTACATAAGATTTTAGTCATCTTTAGTTCATGTAATACTTTTATTGTCAATGCACAAATTAAGTAACAGTAGTCTGAAACGTTATTGTTAATGCACAAATTAAGTAACAGTAGTCTGAAACGAAATGCTGTTTTACATCTAACCAGTGGTGCAAATAATTGACATGTCCAAATGGGCCTTGATGAAATGCGCCGCTAGACTGTTCATACACATTTTAACGGGCCAAAGTTGAAGAGCTTTTGTCCGTTATTGTTCGTTGCAAATATAGGCTGATTCATGTTCCCTTGCATTGTGTAACTGAGGTCTATGGCTAGTCTGGCTTTCATCAGACCAAGCTCAATCTTTTAAGAAATCAAAAATAAATAGCGGGCAGATCAGGCTGGGTTCACCCAGCCTAGTCCATAGGCACCCGATATTGTTTAATTTTCAGATTGAGATATACACGCTCTGGCTATTCTAAATGCAAAAATGCATTAGGGAGTTATGACAAAACTGTAACTAACAAACTAGATCCTAATAGAAAGCTGTTAGCTTCCCTAAGCTACAGGTAGGATTATAAGGTAGGCCTATTTACAACATAAATTGTCAATAGGCTATGCTGGCGACACAAATAAAATCTCCTTTGGAAACCAATGGCTTACTACGACTTACAGTATCAAGCGGACTTAAACTGCCATATCGTGGCGAAAAGTTGTAATAACATTCACGCAGCTCCATGAGTCAAGGAAAGCGCGAATGAAGTAGCCACTTCTAAATGGGACCCACTACACATAGCTTAAGGTGTGTTGCTAAAAGCAGCCATAATGAAATGAAGGTGTCATTGTTTGGATACTTCACACACGCGCTTTTTTAATTTCACAGACTACAACTACCAAGCTGTAATCAAAGCACATCGATTCCCCTCTCACACCCTGCACGCACTTAAAACTAAATAAACAGGCGCCTCAGTCTCACGCATGTATAGGCAAAACTGTATCAGACCCGGTTACGTTGGTAAATCTTCCATTGCACAGAATGATTTTGTAGCACGTGCAATAAATGACAGTCGAAAGATACAAACAGTGCTGCTATCAATTTGCTTGGTATAACCGCATTTATAGTTTTCTACAAATGCAATCAATCAAATGGGCCTCTACCACTCAACCAACGCTAACGGTAACATTACCTAGGTCCTTATTGATATTACAAGATTAACGTACCTGCAGTAAAAACCAAGCATGTCCGATAAACATCCTCAGATTTATTTCGGCTTCAAGAAGAAATGGGAATTAAACTTCATGTGAACATCGTCCTGTCCTTATTAGATGTTCGCTGCGGTAAATTACAGTCCTTGTAGGAAGTGTCCATTGTTTTCCCCCAACCCACTTTTAACTTCCAACAAAATTACGTCTCACTGCAACGATGCGCCATCTAGTGGACAAACGACTACTTATCGCCAATACTGAAAATGCAGCCATGATGATGATGATGAATATTTATTTTGGCTTTCTTTTGATCCTACTGAATTTGTAATTATGTATCGGCCGTTCTAATACCGATAGTATGTGGGTGCCTGTGTGTGTGCATGTTTATATGTGTGCACCGCCATTTACAGGCCAATGAGTGTACAGTCACTAAATGTACACATAACCTAATTTTTTAGACCCCCCCATGGATGAAATTCTACGAAACTTGGCATACCCCCAGACCCCAAGAGAATGCCAGGTCAATCATACACATAAAATTTGGTGCAGTTCTGAACATCTTAACTGAAGATAGGGGCGATTAAAGCAGAATAATATTGCATTTTCATTTTTTACGGGGGTGCAAATCACAAATGAGTGATTATGAGCCAGGTTTATGTGGGCCCTTGAGACCAACATACCATAAAAGAGAACTGTGTCTGCCCACAGAGAACTGTGTCTGCCCTACACTCCTTTCGGGGGGTCCAGTCCAGCGGGGGGGCTGCTCAAAACGAAAAATGACGGTTCCATGCTATCCATGTGGGGGTACATGCCCACCAAGTTTTGTGTACCCCGGTCTTTCAGTGTCCCGGGAATCCTTGTTGGTGTACGTCACTAAATGTACACAAACGTTATTTTATTGTAGGGCCCCCATTGACCGAAAGTACACAAAACTTGGCATGCATTCGGAGGGTGTCATAATGATCCTACACTTTTAATTTCGTGCAGTTTTGACCTTGTCAGCCAGAGATATTGTGATGAAAACACCTAATTTTTTGCTTTTTAATTTTTAACTAGGTGGCGCTATACATGAAATAAGTGGTAATGGGATGGGTTGACATGCCCCTTAAGACCAACATGCAAAAAAAAAGGTGGACCTCCTAGGCCCTACGGTTCTCGAGATATTCACAGAAAACTGTCTCCGGCCACCTACAGGCCAGTTGGTGTATAGTAACATAAATTAATTTATTGTGTGGCCCCCCATGAACGGAATTCCACAAAACTTGGCGTGCATACAGAGGGTGTCATAATGATCCTACACTTCCAATTTCGTGCAGTTTTGACTATGTTAGGTCACAGATACCTACAATTACAACACCTCATTTTTACTTTTTTGTGTTTAACTAGGTGGCGCTATACATGAAATTAGTGGTTATGGAATGGGTTGACATGGCCCCTTGAGATCAACATACAAAAAAAAGGTGGTCCTCCTAAACCTTACGGTTCTCGAGATATTCACAGAAAACTGTGTCTGCCCTACCCTCCTTTCGGGGGGTGCAGTCCAGCGTGGGGGCTACAGATCAAAACGAAAAACGATGGTTCCATGCTATCCATATGGGGTTACATGCCCACCAAGTTTTGTCTACCCGGTCTTTCAGTGTCCCGGGGAATCATTGACGGAAATTTGGACATCAAAAAAAAAAAAAAAAAAAAAAAAAAAAAAAAAAATGACTAAACCTATATGACCGCCCGCAGCTGCTTGCCGGGCGGTCATAATTATTAGGACACATTCTTGCTGTGGAGACGACACACTTTAGGCTATTCAGGAATTATTTGCGAGATCATTGCAGCCTGATTATTAGCCTATATTTAAAGCCAAACATCTCTGGTGTGGTGTTGACGATCAGAAAAGTAATTTTCCTTAGCTATACTGAAATAGGCTAATGATGTCAAGTGCGCTTCTGTGGGGTTAGGGTGGGTGCAGTGGAGTCGGAGTGCTGTCGCGGAACATTGGAATTTGTGGCTGCCCAGGACGTAGATAAATAGATATATAGATAGATAGATATACTTTATTGATCCCTAAAACTTCTCTCTATCACCCGCACACCGCACTAAAATGATGTATTTAGCAGTCAAAATCCAAAACATGTCCAGGAGGGGAGAAATCGTCGGACATCCATTATTTTTGTTATTCAGCACCCCTGGTCAAAAATAGGTTCCCGCGCGCCTGGCCCCGTCCGCTCTTTCTCATAACGAGCCCGCTGCCCCTCCTCTGCATGTGCATTTAACAAAATATTCATTCACGATTGTTGAAGGATTGTTGTTGCCACATAGAAACATTGCATAGAACATGGCTTGCTAAATTGCTATTAAATCCGCTTAGCATCGTGACCATGCTGCACAAATTTGTTCAAAACTGCTGCATTAAAGTTAACTCTGCTAAGGTCTTATCACAACATAGTACATTGAGGAGACTAAACTAAGTTATGCAATCAAGCAGTATCTCAAAGCTAACGTTAGAGTACTGTTTGGATGTCGAGTTTAGCATGCTTACTTACAGTTGCTTGTCAATTTCGTTACTCATGCAGGGCTTTATTGACTCTGACACTGAATGTTTGCAAAATCTCGATGTAAATGGAAAAGTGTTTTCCAAGACTTAAAAGTGATTGTCCCAAGGAGAAGTACGGAACGTTATTTGAACTAACTAGGCTATGTATGAATTGCATCCGCACTCACCAGCAGCCTTTTAACTGTGTTGTTAGTGTTACAATTGCAAGGGTTTCCTCACGAACTCCTAAAGTGACAGGCACTCAGTTACTACTGAACTTTGTTGAATGCTACCTCTGACTAAGAATGCATTACTTTGCACTTGTATAGTCTTTTACTTTAAAAAAATTAAGAGCAAGAAACATATATTGCAATGTTAAGGAATTCATGTTTTTCCATTCAGATATGTAAATCAACATGCATAAATTGCTATTAGTCAAATAATGGGGAGATAATCGATAATCGAATCGAATCGGATTGAAAAAATGAATTGTTAGATTAATCGATGCATCGAAAAAATAATCGCTAAATTAATCGTTTAAAAAATAATCGTTTATCCCAGCCCTACTATTGAATAATTTGAAATGATACTTTGAATTTAAGCAGAAACTCTTCTATAATAATTGCTTGTATAGCCTAGGCTACTTGAATATGGAGATCATGTACTCCATGGCTACCTCTGATCAGACAGAGTGATAGCCAATGAGGCCTATCACTTTCAGTGCTCCATGACAGTTGAAAATATATGCATATTTAAGGGTAAGGCAAAGATTTTGTATTTAATTAGGTGTGCCCGACCGATTTGAGGGCCGCTTGGGCCAAATATGCCAGGGCCGATTTTTGATCCCAGTCCGTCCCTGAGTGATGCTGCAGCTGCCCGTAGGGCATGTGTAACACTTGTCAGAACTCAAAGAAGCACACGTGCTGGCGTGGTTGTGTTCAGAGCATTTTTTTATCTTTTCTTTTTCTGAGGCTGAATGACTCTTGAGAATTAAGCACACAGCACAAGCGTGAAATGAAAGCAGAAAAGAGAAACACAAAGCCAGGCCCAGCTGTCTAGATGAGTTTCAGCAGGTAAGATATTGATCCGTGTTGCTCAACTCTGAATCATATTCCAGTAATGTCGAAAGAGCATTTCTCCTCAGCTGTATTCCCTCATAATTCTGTGAGCCAGGGGGGAGAGAGAGAGAGCGAGAACGAGAATGAGAGAGCAAGAGAGGCCTGTCATTATAATAGGAAGCGCTCAACCTATTAGGTCTGACAGACAAGTGATAAGGGCGCGGAATCAGATAAAGCCCTCCATTGCAGTCTCTCCAGGCCCACACAAGATGGGCCAACCTTGAGGACTCATCAATATCCTCCGCCACCGCTCACCACTGGCTAGCCGACATTGCCCACACCGTCCAGACCAGCCCAGTGGTGATAAGTGAGGTTCCAGCTGAGGCTTAACTAATTGCCGCACGTGTGACTTGGTGGGTTTCACAGCGCAAACATTTTACCCCGGTCTAAATGAGGAGAGACGTACCAGGAGCTGAGGGAGGGACAGTGTGTGTGTGTGTGTGTGTTTGTGTTTGTGTGTGTGTGTGTAAGCAGGTCTTAATTAAGAGAGATGGGCAGTGGTGTGGAGTAGGGGGGCAGCAGTAATGAGAAACATTGTGTGTGCCCTTTGCTGCAGGTTAGACACCTCAGTGGCACGACCCCCCTGTGGAGACCTGCAGACTTTTTCACGTTCTCCCTGGTCAGGACTTGACGATTGAAAAGAGAGCTTACAATTTCTTGTGCTCTCTCTCTTTCTCTCTTGACTTGGAGCGATAATTCATTACTGCTTCTACTGTCACGTAAGAGATCACTGTGCCCCTGCTGTGCGACTGCGAGTGGATCGATCCGAAAACCTTTTCTGCCAGACTCGCTAATTGGATGTGCCGTGCGGTGCAGGCGAAAAAGCGCGGCTGTATTTGCTTTCATTCCCTTCCTCCACAGGTGCACGTCTGTGAGCCCCCCCCCCCCACAACACACACACACACACACACACACACACACACACACACTTTACACCTTGCCTAACGCCACAGAGTCTTAACTTCCTGTGACACTTGGGAAAGAGGGAGAAGAGAAGAGAAACGCTGATGAGCTATTAACTTGGAGGACCGTGCAAAAAACGCATGAAAACACTTCCCCCCCCTGCGAGGGAGGGAGGGAGAGAGAGAGGAAGGGAGGGAAAGAGAGAGGGAGGAAGGGAGAGAGGGAGCATGAGGCTGCTTCAGTGCTGTGACCCATCTATAGGTGGCCCTGGTTACCGCGGTTGCTGGCTGTCTCGGTTAGCCTGCCCTGCCCTGCGCTGCACTGCGTCGAACTCCTCAGCCCCCTCGAGCCGACTCACCCCCCCACGAGCCAACGGGCCACAGCAGGAGATTAAATTAGCCGCTCGGCCTTGGCGATCTTCTCCTCCCTCGCCACGCTCGTTTAATGCGGCTGCTGCTGTTGCTGCCACCGCTGTTGCTGTTGTTGTTATTGTTGATACTGGTATGCAAATAAACAGCGCGGTGATGCCGTCCACCAGGCACTGAGTGTGCTTCAGAGGGCAGCTCTGTTTAAATTACACAGGCGCTGGAGAGTATTTACCGTGGCCTGATAATGCAGGCTTGTTTGAGTGTGTCCGAGTGTGTGCTTTCACCCAAGAGGATGTATTTGTCTGTGTGTGTGTGTGTGTGTGTGTGTGTGTGTGTGTGTGTGTGTGTGTGTGTGTGTGAGCTAGTTTCATTAGGAGTGTGTCAGAAGGAGCGAGAGGGAGGTCTTGTGTGTGTGTGTGTGTGTGCGTGTGCATGAGTTTTGGCTGTCAGAGAGCAGGAAATTGAGAGCGGATGCAGTAACTCTGCCCTGCCGTGCTCCAAAAGCATGTTGTTCTTTTCAACATGTTACCATGGAGAGCTTCTACAGTACAAGGCAGAAATCAAACAGCTTGAAGCACCGCCTTTAGCTCTGCTTACCCTCCCAATTCCCTTTCCCTTTATTGGAATTACTATTTCTTACTTTATTTCTCTCCCTTATCCCCCCCCCCCGTCTCATCTGCCCCCCCAGCCCATGCTTTCGAGCCAAAAGACCACAACATCCAATGGAATAAGCAAAGCACCCCAAAATCCCTTAATGACTCACCAGAACTATCTCAAAATAGTGCATATGTCTGGCCAGACCTTGCACACGCTCAGTCAAGCTCCGTTTTAATTAGCCGCATATTTTTTTGTGGAGCCCAGGCAGGCACCTGGGGCCTGGTGCAGGGATGAAAGCCTGAGCCGCCAGCTTTCTTTGCTGCCGCAAGGGGTCCGATGCGGCCCAGCGTCAAAGGAGCCCAAACCGGCTCCTCCAGCTCCTCTAAGCCCTCATTACCCGTGGTGATCAAAAGGAAACGTGCGCGCCGGTGTGAATCTGGGAGGTGCGAGGAGAGGAGGGCTCCCAAGGCTGATCCGTCACAGGTGTGTGTGTGTGTGTGTGTGTGTGTGTGTCTGCTGGCTCTCACATCAACCTGCCTTGGTAGCTTTTCCGACAGGCCCATTGCTTAAAGATATCTGCTCCGCTGATTGGAACCCCCCCCCGCTTACCCCTCCCTGCATAACCTTGTCAAGATGCGACACCAGCACTGAGACGAGACGGCAGTTACTTTGGTAAACACCTCACTCCGTCACTCTGTCTTTTCTGAGCCCCTGAGACACGCAGCAACAGCCAGGCAATTAATAGATTGCTTGTGAATCGATGCTCTTTTATGTCAGTCGGGGGGCTGTCTACGGAGGCCTGCGCGGTTTAAAAAGGACAGTTAAAAAGGCAGAATTGCAGCCATAAAGGTTATGAATTTCATATTCCGCTCCACACTTGATAGGACGGTAAATGTCAGTGGCATGCTAATTAGCGTAGCGGCGTCTTTTCCGCCGGCATGTTTGTTCCCATTCCGAAATGCTGAGGGCGATGCGCTCCTCGGTTTAACCTTCATCAGCGCTGTCACTGCGCCATCTCCGCCCTGGCCAAGACATTTTGATTCCGGCGGGCAGATCTTAGCCGCCATCTGTGGCCCACTAATGGCCGACCCACTGATTAGCCTGACTGAGCGCGGTTGCCAAACAGATGCACAAGTTCCAACCAGCTCACCATGTGCTCCTGAATTCAATTCTACACACAGCAAGCTCCCGGTTTTATGGTGTTAAAAGTCATAAATCAGACCACCTTAAGGACAACATGGAACATGCGGTCAATGGCTGCTTAGAGCAATCACATCAATTGTGATCCAATCACATCAATCTGTCTAATCAACAAAAACTGCTTGGGTTACATTTTACCGGTACTTAAACCCTGTATTCATTAATTAAGCAATATGAACACATTTAAAACGTTTGTAACGTATTTGTAATGCATTGCATTAATTCCTAGATTTCTGGCATTATTTCTCTTCCTCTCTCTCTATCCCCCACACACACACACACACACACACACACGCTGAACCTGCCATAAATATTCCTTTCATCACTCACTTGGAGACGAGAGAGAAGGCTTTGGCGCACACGGCTGGGCAGGGCACCAGCTTGATGAGCACATGCTCCGCAGCTGCCTGGAAGTGGGCCCTGGACACCTTCTCCAGCACAGACGCCAGCGTGCTCACATCGCCTGCCTTGGTGCCTGGGTCACCGCCGGCCGTGTCAAGGATGTTTCCACCATGCACCAGCAAGATCAGAACCTCTGTCTTGCACTTCTTCAAGGTGTTGGAGGAGGGGAAAAAACAGGATGAAACAACAAAGAGCAATAGAGCTCAGCAAAAGGGCAGTACCAGGCTGGTAGTCAGCTACTGTAACAGCCCCTCCTCATTTTTGCTTCATTAAGCCCATATTTTAAATTCTAAATTCTTATCTATTGACAGCTACAGTGTAGTAATAAAGTAAAATTAAGAGCTGCTTATTAAGAGCAGTTTTGCATTGATCAATAATTAGAGTTGACAGGCTGTGAGTTTGCATACATGTATAAATGATTCACTATAAACAAAGAATATTTGGAAATAAATAAACATTTAACTGTAAAATATTTAAAACATTCAATCCAATGCATGCAGAGATACGCGTGGCATTCTGCTGCCACATGCATAGTTAAATGCTTGCCCATGGGAGTGCTGTAGTGTGGGCGAACATACCTCCATATCCTCCAGGCCATCAATGCTACTCTGAGGGTGACATCGCCGGCGGCCATGGCGGTACAGGCTCTCTGTGAAGCAGATGAGAGAGAGAGAGAGAGAGAGAGAGAGGGAACCACCATCAGTGGAGCCACTTCGAACAGATGCACAGATAACATCTCACACGGAATGATTATTAATGCAGCACAGCGAGCTCATCTTATGCTTGTGAATCTCTGCACTCTCCCCATCCAATTTCCTTTCATTACATTTCTTTTTACAATCTATATAAGACAAGACTCTAACAACCATTCTGTGGTTCAAGCCCAACTACTCGCTGAAGAGAAAGTCAATACCAGCTCAAAGACAATACGGGAAAGGCATGGTGGTGCTGCAACATTTCCCACCCTCTTCCACCTTTAACTTGTTTTGAAGAGGAGGACAAGGAGAATAAAAAGAAGTGACAAAAGAGGAAGAAGAGAAAGAAGAACAAGGAGAGGAAGGAGGAGAGGAAAAATAAGGAGAGGAAGAAAAAAAGAAGGAAAGAAAGAACAAGTAGATGAAGAAGAGCAGGAGGGGAAAACACAGTAAATTAATAGGGCTGTTGGAAGAAGAACTGTTTTCTCCTCTACTTCAATCCATCACGGGCTCCGTAGTTGAAGGTATGCGTATGGGCCAGCCAGCTCAGGCTCCCAGCCAAAGCGATTAGCTCTCCAAGGAGTCATCCTGCCTGCCCTGTCACTCCAGCTATGGGCCTGGCACTCAGCCCCACCCTTCATATACTGCCTGTTTACCTTCCTCACCCCATCCACCCCACACACACACACACACACACCTCCGCAGTGAGGCAGGCAGCCAGGGGGGAAGCCAGCCGACCCCCCTCCTCCACACATGCACTCCACTCTGATCATCCCTGCAACCACAGGCGTGTAGCAGTGCAGTCAGAGCAATCTATCTGCGCAAGCCTCAATGAGGGAACCAGTGGGAGTGAGAGAAAGGGAGAGATTGAGACATACAGGGAGGGCCGTGAGCGTTATGCATATGAATGTGTATGTTCATGTGAGGCTATGCTCCACCTCAGGAGCGAGTCAGGCGACGGGGATGGGGATGCAGAAGGGATGCCCGCCTCAGACTCGGATGGAGGAGCTGTTGGTGCTGGAGTGATGGGATTAAAAATTCTTGGCGTGAAAAAGCATCCGACTCTCTAGTCATGAATAACTGAATGGTGTTTATCCGTCTTTGCTCATTGCAGTCGAATGGAGCGCATGTACAAAAAGAAACCCCCAGAGCACAGGGGTGTTCAAAATGCTTATTTAATTAAAAAGGCTGAATAGAGCCCTTCTGAAAGAAGAGCTGGGAAAATTCACGTGGTTTATGGGTGGGTTACAAACATGGCACTCACTCTATTGATAAAGGACAAAAAGACACTTCTGTGACATTGTTTCAAAGGCGAACCCTTAAGGCCAATTTACACCAGAAGCGTTTTTGAAGCTTTTTTCAGTTGCCTGTCTGACATCTATCTATTGTTAGCAATAGAATTCCATCAAAATCAGATGTGTAGTCATTCACACCTGCAGAGCTTTTCGCACGTATTAGGGACGGCCACAGCGTATTTGAACACTTCACTTTAATTTTTAGAGCATATGTGAAGAGTACACATAGAGAAACACATGCGAACACATGAAAAACGCAAGATAGACACTAATCTTGAGCTAACAAAGACCATACAGAACATGTCGCACGTTGGCTGCTACAGGTATTCATGCCAATATGTACATTGTAAAAGCTACAGCCTGATAGAAGCCTGATAAATAAATATTTCCAATCATGTAGAATCAGTCACTAAGTCAGTGACTGGTTCTACATGTCAGTTTCAATACATTTTCAGTTAATTGATCAAACCTAGGTTTGAGGCTACAAAAAGCTTACAAAGGCTATTTTAAGCTACATAGGCTGCTTTAGTCTATAGACATTGTTTGAGTCTGTGGTGCTGCTTGAGTCTACAGAGGCTGTTCGAGGCTGACAGGCAAAGCTCACAGCGGGAGCTTCATTGGACCAGTGCAATCTAACAGAGCTGATTGCCTGGTGGCAAGACCAGTGTAATATGTGTTACAACAGGAGCTCACAAGTAGCTCCCTTTATGTGGGAGGAGTGGCGCAAAGTCAACAAAGTCACTCTTCTGGCTCAGAGGAGAGGAAGTCACAAAGATGTCCGCCAGTGAGTTTGCCTACCCTTGGCGCGTGTATGTGTGTGTGTGTGTGTGTTTATTTCTCTGTTGAGTTCCTCTGATCTCATGTAGCACACTAGATGTGTTCACGGGGGTCTTGGTCTCCTGGCTCTCATTTCGAAACTGGTGGGTGGACGGGCGGCCAGCAAAGCTCACTGGGTTTCCACAAGTGTTCCTTCATCGTGAGTATGGGAGCCTCTGATAAGGTCCAGTTTATTTACGCTTGTGTGGGTTTTTAATTAACTTCCGATACATAAATCACCATAACTACTGAAGATCCTTGAGATTCAACAGCAGCTCCTGCTGCATTCATCTTTCGTTTGAAGGATTGTTTTTCATGCAAAGCCTGCGATGGAGGAAATGGAATGACAAAGTGGTTGTCAACAATTACGCAGGCGCCTGGGGAACATAAAAAACATAGCCTACTTAATGGTACAGAGAGCGAGTGGAAAAATGGCACAAAAATACACTTGTTACAATTGCAAAATTGCAAAACATAGTGGGCTGAGAACAATGTGACTGAGAAGTCAAGGTGGTGATACTGTATGGTGGATGCAAGCACATCCTTGGCATTGTTTAATCAGCATTTTAAACCGTTTTTGTGTTAACTGATAGAAATAGCTGTGATACAGGCTGTACAAATAAGATAAATGCAGGGTAAATAGGTTAGACGTTGGTGCAGCATAAGTTGATTGCTATGAGGGTAAATCATTTTGTTGTAATCTGTTACATAAAGCTTGTAAAACCTTCAGGCCTTCAAATGGCCTTGCAATTGGCTAGATATAGGCCTGGTGTCATCATGTAGCATCATTGAACAATGTGTTTTGTCTTTTAATAAGCCGTCAAATGCATTGTCCGCTGCTTACTTTATCGAAGTCGGGATGGTTCTCTGGAGAAAAATCTTGCCCATCCCTGCCCTAGACTGTCATCACTACCCCTCTGATCATCACACATCGCTGTCTCTCTTCAGCCTCGATCGCCGGATTACTACTACCAGCCTTCAGCTCCTAATGCCACTTCTGTCTCTGACTTAACGATGTATGTGATAACCGCATAAACTCTTGAGCCAAAAATATCACAACACATCAGCGTGACTGCAGGCTTTTCCTAACTCTGTAATCTGTAGCGTATCTGAGACACATATGCAGCCAGTATGGTGTGCTCACAGGGAAAGGCTTCCACACACAGACAGACAGACAGACAGACAGACACATGTCCGGATATACTTTATTCCAGACAGTCACATCTCTTTCATCCAGTGAACAAAACCAGGCCATGTATTGTTAGGAGAGTGCTGGTAGTCTACTCCTTGGAGAGATCCCTAGTGTTTGAAAGCCCAGACAGAAGTCTCTTATTAATCTAGAAGATAAAGATTTAAAGACATAATGGACAGGGGGCATGTTCACTGATGACATACTTCCTAGTGACAAATCATTAGTTATGAGGCTTTGATGTTGTAAATCTACATGATCTATCCCATCATGTCATTTGAAAGCGTATTATATCTTGGCAGGTTAACACACACATGCATACACACACACATGCACGCTCACACACGCACGCATGCACGCACACACACGCACACGCACAAAACATGAATACGATCTTGGAATGGCAAATCCACTTTACAGAACACAAGAACTAAACTCATGTTCAGAGCTTCATAATGTCAATGACTGCTTTATTCTCGGGCACGCCATAACAGAGCTATGCAGGGATTTCTAATAATGCTTTACTGTCACAGACAGTCATTGTTAATAAGCATGGCAGTGTCTCTGCCTGGACTAAGCCTTTGATGCAAATGCAGGGCCCTCCCTATGCAGATGCTTTTCTTAGATAAATGAGCAGAGATGAGGTCAGAAAGATGCAGATGAGGCTTCATTTACAATTCAAATGCTCATGCCGAGAGTTTGCTGCCAGCAACAAATGAGAAAAGACAAACAAACAGGGTCCATCAAAGGCTACTGAGTTCTCCTGACTGAGCGGTGAATGAATGTTGTTTACAATTGCAAAGTCATTGCTCCGAGTTAATACTATCTGCAAGGTTGACCGGTATTAAATATTAAACTGTAAATTATGTTTCTGGACAGTCTTCAGTTCAGTCACATTTGCGAAGTAGCGTCAAGACACCATGGAATATTAATGAAATTCAGCAGCTTTGACGATTACTGGTGAAATAACTGTTGGCGAAGTGAAACATTGTGCAACAAATTTAAACTGATGGGCAATTCCATGGAAAATTACGTTTTTTGTAACATCCATAACGCCAATAAAATGTGATGGTATGGTATGATGTGAATTTTGTGAAATTTGTGAAATGTGAAATTTGCTATTTTTGGCTGAAGAATGTACATGAGAAAAAATGCACAAAAAAAAGGAATGTTATCATTCACATCATACAAATGCCAAGGCATTTCACCGGCGTTATACAGTAGATGTGACAAAAAGTCAATTTTCCGAAAAATTGCCCTGATGTAAACTTTGGAGGCAAAGAACGGGGAGCGGTGAGTCAGTTGCCGGATGTCTGACTGTGGGTATGAGACTCAGTTTATTGGCTAAATTCTAGTGAAATGAAGTTAATCTTAAGAGCTCAGCTGGATGTAGGGGGAGTAATACTGATGTGTAACTAAGAATACCTTTAACTCTCTTCATCTGGTGAAAAGGCAGATTGTGAAGTCTTCAACCTAATAGGTTTCCAAATCACATCACTGCATCATAGGATATACAAACATAATGGAGTTTCACAGCTCTGAAACATTAGCCTGGTTTCACCAGACTCACTACTTTGTTTGATTTCGTGAAGAGAGTCTGGGTACTCACAATTGGGAAATGTTTCCAACTCTAGCATCGTAATGGGCATAGACATTCTGTTAACTTTGAAATCATTGGACCAGCATAATGAATCACATTGATAAGGGATTCCTTTACTTTCTACTTCACCTAAACTGATAATATCCTGTTGTCTAAAGGGGAAACATTGCTACTACCGTTAACCACAGCCACAATCGATTTTGAACCTAACGTCATCCCCTCTCATCGCTGACTGGTCCTCCATCCTGTTGGCTAAAGGGGAAACATAAATGCATTGAGACCAGACTAGTATCTCAGTGAAATAAAAATTAGCGGACATACAGTATTAGATGGGCAGGGCCATACTACTGAAATGTTATAAACAGTTAAAAAAAAAAAAAAAAAACGAACAATCTGAGGCACACAAACAGATCAGGTTCAAGAAGATGGCCTCTGTTGGCATTTGGTTGATTCAGAGGGAGTTTGTATTATAATTTAAGTAGTGGTCTAGTGAACATAGAAGGCTAAATCCTTTATGAGTCAGAAATGTCAATGACTGCAAGAGATTAAAATGACAAAAAATAGATTAAAGTCACCCACACTACTCTTTAGATACTTTTCTAAATTAGGTATTTTAAAGGTTATTAAAGGGTAAAGAGACAGATATACATGACTGTACTGTATCAAATACTGTATGTGGCAATTTTCTCGACACAAATATATAAATACAGTAGGCCCATTTCATTGTCATAAAGGTCTTGCCTATTTTTTCTCCTCTATTCCATCTCAACCTTATGACAGTAAAGAAACACTTACTGTACATGTTCCACCATCTGTTCTCAGGTGCTTCAGAGTGGCTTTACTGACAGCTAGCTCTCCAGGGCCACAGCTTATGTAAAGCTGTGATGCGTTTGAAACCTGTGTGCCACGGGCGCACATGTACACGTACACACACACACACGCACGCACGCACAAATACACACATATGTACACACACAAATACCCCGACACACACACACAGACGCACCCACCCATCCACACACACACACACACAAATACACATATGAACACACACACAAACACACCCACTGACCCACCCACTCACACCCACACACACATACACAAACACCCATGCACACAGATATAACTGCCCCAGTTCTATGTCTCGACCTGTCTCCACTGCCTAGGCCTACTACTGAACAGAGTACTGTAAATGTGACACAGTGTCGAGGTCACTAAATGAGCTCTGGCTGTTCTTCCTGTTCATATGCATACAATGACCATGTGCGGCCAGGCGTTAAACAGCACATCAACACAGGCATAACGGGTCAGAGACGGCGGAATCTATTATCTTCTTTCCTGGATTTGAAATGCAATGTTATGCAGCGTGTTTATCTGCAACCACTGTGCCATCACACCTATTTTCTTCTCACACATATACACACATACATTTCTCTCTCTCTCTCTCTCTCTCAAATTCAAATTCAAATTCAAATTCAAAGGAGCTTTTGGATACAGTGTTGCCAAAGCCAGTGTTACAGATAACACAGTAGAATAACAAAAGAAAGAAAATAGACATACAGCAATGCGGGTATAACATGTGAACATAGAATAAATAATAGCATTTGACTGTGTGTTTGTGTGTTTGTGTGTTTGTGCGTGTGTAGGTCTGTGTACACATATATACATGTACACACATACAGTACATAAACATACATACACACACATCTGTGCACAGGAACATGTATGTGTCTGTTAACACAGAGACAGTTTTTTTTAACAAACGTAAATAGCAAGAGTAATAATAGGATGGTGTGTGTGTGTGTGTCTTTTCTGTATTGGTAAAGCCAATGGGAAACGGCCTAATTCTGCCCTACATGCATTATTGGGTGTTTTAGATTGAACGGCAGAATTCTGCATGTAGGGCTTCGGTTGGATGCTTGTCCCACTTCGTGTAGTTGTGCATACTGAGTGGACCCCAAACCTCACTTCCATATAGCGCAATAGGCTGGATTATACTGTCAAATATTTTGCACCAGATTGTAGTTGGGAAATAAATGTTTATTTTGTGAAATTTTCTTTTTATGGCGTAGAGTGCCCTGCGGGCTTTTGCTTTTAGTGCATTCACTGCCATGCTGAAACTCCCTGATGCAGTAATGATTAGACCAAGGTAGGTATACTGCATTGTGTGTTCTAGGGCGGTGCTGCCTAGGGTGAACGTGTATCTATTTTCCTGACACCTGTTTTTTGTTTTTGAAAAATCATAATTTTGGACTTTGTTGGGTTTACTGCCAGGGCCCAGGACTGATAGTACTGCTCTAGCAGATCAAGGAGCTGCTGTAAGCCCTGTTCTGAGGATGACAGGAGCACCAGGTCATCGGCAAAGAGCAGGAATTTGACCTCTGTTTCTTGAAGTCTGAGTCCAGGGGCTGTAGACTGTTCCAACTGCACCGCTAATTCGTTTATGTAAATATTGAACAATGTTGGGCTCAGACCACAGCCCTGTCTCACACCTCTATTTTGTGTAAAAAACTCTGTTTTTCTCCAATTTTAATACTGCATTTAGAATTTGAGTACATTGATTTAATTATATCGTATGTTTTACCCCCTACACCACTTTGCAAAAGTTTGTAATATAATCCATCATGCCAAATTGAGTCAAATGCTTTTTTAAAGTCTACAAAACAAGCAAATATCTTTCCATTTCTTTGGTATTTTACATGTTTATTGATTAGGGTGTGTAGGGTGTAAATATGATCTGTTGTACGGTGGTTTTTGAGAAATCCAATTTGTTTTTTACTGAGGGTATTGTGTTCATTAAGGAAGGTTTGGATCCTATATGGATAATAAAATGCAACTAAACCTTCCCCAGATTACTGTTCACACATATACCTCGATAATTATTAGGATCCAATTTGTCTCCACTTTTGTAGATTGGGGAAATAATTCCTTGGTTCCAGGTGTCAGGAAAATAGCCAGAGCTAAGGATGAGGTTAAACAGTTTGAGCAAAGCTTTTTGTAATGTGGGAGTGCTGTATTTTAGCATCTCAGCTCTGATGCTGTCAGGACCACATGCCTTTTTGGTTTTTAATGATTTCATCTTTTGTGCCAATTCTTCTGCTGAGATGGGATAGTCAAGAGGGTTTTGGTTGTTTTTGATCACAAATTCCAAATTTTGGAGTTTTTCCTTGATGTGATTCATTTTTGGGTTTGATGGTATTTCACTGTACAGATTTTTGAAATAGTCGGTCCACGTTGTTGCATTTTGAATCGGCAGGGCCGACTCTTGTGATTTGGCTGTGCTCAAATTGTTCCACATCTCCCAGAACTGGTTGTTATTGATGGACTCTTCAATTTGGTGTAAAATTTGGTTGGTGTGATTTATTTTTTTCTTTTTGATTGTGCTTTTGAAGGTTTTTAGTGTTTCACAGTATTCAGTTCTAAGGGCTGTGTTTTCAGGCTGATGATGTTTCCGGTTTGACAGTTGTCTCAGCTGTTTTCTGATGCTCTGGCATTCAGAGTCAAACCAGGCGTGATCTTGTTTTTTTGTTTTCTTTTTAGTTTTCCTTAGTAGCTCAGCCTTTTGCGCTGACTTTTGGAAAATTAAGTTCAGCTCATTCACAGCCATATTTATGCCCTTTGTATTATTAGTGAACTGTTTGTTAGTGAAATTAGTAATGCCCTCAACCAATTCAGGTGAGTTTATTGCTTGTGCGAATTTTTCAGAGCTATTAGGAGTCCATCTGTAGGTCGAATTAAGTTTAAACAGCTTATTGGGCTCCGTGTTTGTGTTTGTGGGTTTTCCATTCATTTTAAGAAACACATTAATTTGATTATGGTCAGAGAGAGGAGTTTGCTGCCTGACAGTGAATGCATTGAAGGAGGAGGGGTCCATGTCAGTGACTGCATAGTCAACTACACTACTGTACTTCCAAGAGATGAACAACATGTAAACCTCCCTAAAGAGTCTCCTTTTATCCTGCCATTAAGTATGTACAGGCCTAGGGCTTGACAGAGGTGCACTAATTCTTTACCACTTTTGTTTACAGCATAATCCAAGTTGTTTCTCTGGGTGAGGTTTGGTGTGATGTATGGGGTATGTCTACCAAACACATGACTATTGCCTTGTGGATCAGCCTGGTCAGGCTCATATCCTGTTCTTGCGTTAAAATCTCCACACAATAGCACATTTCCCTGGGCCTGGAAATTGCTTGCTTCTGTTTGTATTGTGTGAATGAGCTCTTCATCAAAATAAGGGGAGTCTGCTGGGGGGGCATATACTGCGCATAGATATATGTTTTGTTTTGATATGCCAATCTTATTATCAACTTTTATCCAGCAGTGGGTTTTTCCTGTTGTGATAACAGAAATGTGTTTGGCAAGAGTTTCCCTAAACCACACCAAAAGTCCTCCTGAGGCGCGGCCACGTCTCACTGTTTTTACTTTGTGGGAGGGTATCAATATTTCCCCAAAACCTGAGGGACAACCAGTGGGTGTGTCTCTATCACACCATGTTTCAGTCAGGATGAGAATATCAACATTTGCAATACACTCTAGGAATTCAGGGCCCCTGCTTTTCAGTCCAAAGGCTGAGGAGTAGAGGCCCTGCATGTTCCAGCAGCTAACAACAAATGAGCACATTTTAAATCATCTGATTGGACCATTATGAAACAGATATGTAAGCAACAATAACAAACAGGAATGATTTACATCAGTGGACTTTTTTTTTTTTTTTTTTTTTTCCAACAAATTGTGGATTCTTTGTGGTTACTGGGCACAACCCAGTAGCCTACTGCAGAGAGTGTGTGGCTACTTTGGGAACGTTGGTTGGGTAGGAGAGTGTGTGGCTACTGCCGCAGCGTAACTTTTAGATATTACCTGTGGCTGTTGCCTCTTGTATGGTGGTGCAGCTTGATTTGCCTTCATTCTACTCTTTGAGTTGAGCATGGTGGTGGAGTGTGATGGCTCTGGTGGGGAGTGATATGTGTAGGCGCTGCGGGGTATGGTGGCCTGGGCACTGTTTTGCCTTCTTGTAAAGTGGGGGGGGGGTGGGGCCTGGGAGGTGGCACAAAGCTGGTTGAGGAGGGGTTACGGCCTAGGGCAGCATCTTTAAGGGTCTTTGCAAAAGACCTCACACCTTGTTGATGGAGATGGATTCCGTCGTACATGTCGCGGAGGCTGATGGTGGGGTTATGTGCCAGGTGTACATTGGGCAGTGTGGCACATCTCCTGCTGATTTCGGCGTTGATCCCATTGATGACATGTGGGGTGGTGTCACGGCGTGGCAGCAACGTTGAAATCACAATGTGTGACGCGGGGAACTCCCTGCTTGCCTTTTCTGCCACTTTCATGAGAGCTTCAGTTGTGGCAGCTCCGAGAGTATGGAGGTCATTTGTACCGGTGTGTATGATGATGCACTGTGGATTTCCAAGGGCATCCTTTCTCAGGAGCTGCTGGGCGTGTTCTGTGGTGCTGCAGGGCCTAACTGTCACCTTGTGCTTCGGGAAAAGCCTTTGCAGGTCCAGGAACCGCCTGTTGGAGTCCATCAGGATTGCGATGTGCTGGCTCTTTTTTTCTTGATCTGGGCCCGGGTCTGGAGTTGGAGATGGTAAAGGTAGGGGGGGGAGGGTTTGACAGAGCGGGGTGCTGTAGGGGGTTGTGGGGGAGGAGGGGAATTACCAGGCGGGTGCAGGGGAGGGGGCTGAAAGATATTTAATAGTTGATCTTGCAGTTCTTGTAGCTGTTTTGTAATGGCTCTCTCCCTGCTTGAATTGTCCTCTTTCATTTTAGCCATCTGTGCACGGAGGCTGTAGTTTTCCTCTTGCACGCTCTTAAGGGTTTCCCTGAGCTCAGTGATGGCGTTCATGTTCGCGCTCTTCAAATGCTGGATCTCCTCTCTTAGTTGTTAAACAGAGCTGCAGTCTCCTGTTTTTGTATGTATCAGTTCTTTAAACTCTGTATAATCCATTTCTAGTAAAGCTAGGCTTTCTGCTATGTGCCTGTTATTTGGTAGTGATGGAGGTGTAGTAATATGTAGAGTCCAACGGTTTGGTAGCATCACTTTTGTTTTCTTTTTCCACTTTACAGTTTTGGATACGGGAAAGCTTTCTCGAAGCTGACTGGTGTTCTTCACTCCCTTGTATGAGTACTGTGCCATTAGTGTAGTAGGTAATGGTGAGTATTGGGTCATCAGTGTCCAGGTTTCTATCTTTACACACGGTTAGCCTTCCACCTCTTCCAATGCCCTCTTTTTGAAACATGTTTAAAATGGGACTCTAAAGCAAATTTCCAAGATGGTATCATTGTGGTATGGAAGATAAGGTTACTGATGGTCTTTCTGTTGTTGATTCTGGTAAAGTCTGCATAAAGTTCGTGTGGATTATCTTGTAACATTTTTTCCTTATATTTCTTCTTAGCTTTAGCTTTAGTTATCTCTCTTTCTGTGATAACTCTATCTATCGCTTACGTACACGCACACAGAGGCAAGCACACACAAACACACAAACATGTTATCAACAAGCCTTGAATCCATGTGGGAGAATACTGTGCACTCCCATGCTTTCTCTCTTTCTTTCTCTCTGCGTTATCTCTGTGTTTTTTCTATCTCTGGCTCCATATTATTATTCTAGAGAGAGGCAGGCTTTGTCTTTCTCCTTTCCCGCTTAAGGGGTTTTGTGTGTAAGCAGGGAAATGGAGGCAAAAACCAAAAAGGGGGGAAAATGCAATTAAATGGGAATTAGCGTGCGATGGAGATTGCGCAAAACAAACGCTGTGTGCTAACGACAACTCAGCAAGAGAACCGTGTGAGGAGGCATACAGATAAGGGGGCGAGGGGAAACCGCAGCATGCCGTCGTCTCTGCACCTCACCCCTGACGCTGGCCACGTTGAGCTGCCGCCGAGAGATGGGCTTGGATAAAAGGGGGACGCTGGACAGCACTCAGGCCCACAGCGGCTATCGCTCCTCCTCGATCCTCCCTCCAGAGACTGATTAAATGGATAAATGAAAGGGGGGGAAATTGCTCATTAAGTTTGGCGCCCTAATAGGTGACTGTGCTCGGACTGAGAATGGAGACTATCGCTTAACTGACAAATGAGAATTCTGGAAAGCAATCACGAGAGGTGCTTCCTCTGCCTTGACTTGTTTTTCTTTTTGGGTCCTAAAACAATAAAGCATTATTTCCGCTTAGCAAGCAACAGTGCAATGAAATGTGCTTCTGACTCCTGCTGGTGTAAGTGGCTTTGTATAAAAGCATCAGCTCAGTGACACAGTGCCATGTAAATAGGTTTCTTTTTGCCTTGTTTTGCTTTGCAAATGGGTCCTTACGCAACCAATCTCAGCTGGATGTTCTAAAGAATGACACCCGAAACGAAGCCCAACCAGAGGCATTTCCTCTTGTCTCTCATGCCGCTCCTCATTCAGTTAGCTTTGGTTATATAACGCTCTAAATTTAGGCACATCGGCTACATTACAATACAGCGAAGGAGTGAGAAGACAAGTGTGCAGTGAACATCGCATTCTTATTACAGGAACATTTCCCTAAGCGCGTTTGCTATGGCACACTACATTAGCGGTTTCATTAGTCGTGCAGGCTCACAGCACAGCCTGGCATATGGGCCCAAAAAGGATGGTGAAGTGGAGATAGTGGTAGGGAGACAAAGAGAGAGCGAGAGAAAGAGAGAGAGAGAGAGAGAGAGAGAGAGGGGGAATAAAAGAGAGGCAGAGGTGAGCTGCTGCATGGGGTTGTAAGGCAAAGAGGGCTTAACTATGACCGTGAGTTTGTACTGTCTCTGCGGGTGCTACTGTCTTACTGACAGCTCTTTGAACAGCTTCATTAGGAGAGGGTACATGCCCAGGGCAGAGATTGGAAGACAGGGGGAGGGAGAGAGAGAGAGAGAGAGAGAAACAGGCTGAACAGGAGGAGCACACAGGCATGCCTGGCATCATCCTGGCACACCCTGTTCCATCCCAGAGCTGTGGTGCCAGTAACAGAGAGCCTGAAGCGCCTCTCTGCCAATGATCTTCTGGGAGCAACCACAACCGCTCGCCTCTCCAGCACGGCCTGCTAACTCCTCCGCTGTCCATCTCGTCCCTGGTGGACGCACTCCTCCGCTACCGCCACTCTCTCCGACGCAAATCACAAACCCGCCAGCCGCTCTCCTCTCAGATAGCTCCTCCGGGACACGTCCTTGGACGGCTTATCTGAGTAATCAGGTGATTAGGCATTGGCACTAATTAAAAGTAATTAACTGAATAAGCAGAGCAGTTGAAACGCATGTATGGTCCAGCAGCACTAAAGCTGGTGGCGGCGCTGTGGGAGAGTGTGTGAGTGTCGGAAGGAGGGAGGGTGGCTGTCGCATTCCGCAGACACTTCATTTAACACCAGAGGAGGCCTCCATCACTGCACTAATCCCCCACTATCTACAGCGGCTGCAGCTGCCCATCATAACAACACAGACACAGAGAAAGAGAGACAGAGAGAGAGAAAGGGGGGGCAATATACGCATGGTTACCTACAGCACACACACACACACACACACACACAAACACACACATACAAATACTGTGTAAACACATATGAACACATAATGAATGACACACATACACACACATTCATTACCATTAATTAAAGGTCTGTTGGGAAGACAGCTGGCAAAATCCCATTTTGCTCGTGATGACAGGTTTGATGAGAATTTCCACCCAGTGACTACAGACTGTACATGTCTGTACATGACTGTACATGTGTGTGCATGAATGTGCATGTTTGTGTATGCACATACTGTACATGCGCATGTGTGTCCTTGTGATGGCATCTTAATGAATGTCATGTCAATGACACATGTTTCAAACTGTTTTTATGAATGTCAAACACACAGGAACAAAGTACCCATCTTTGGGTCACCGCCTCTCAAGGTTGATTGGGTCCATTCACCTCGGGGCTGTTAAGACTGCATTAGGACGCCATTATCAGACACCTGTGTGTGTAGTGTGTCCCTGTGTGTAATCACCAGCGGCGGCCAGCGGGGGCCTGGGGAGTGGCTCACCTGCTGGCCTCACTTCAAAGCAGGTGAGCGCTGAGTGACAGCTGAACTTCTTACCATCGAAAAGATTAATTAGGACAGCGGAATGCCAAGAGCTGCTCTGGCCTCTTCAGAAGTGGCTGTCTGTGCTGGTTTTATATATGGTGAACAGCAATAGGAGAGTGAAGGGGAGGGGGATGCTTAGATCTGCTTATCTGAAGGAATCCACTCAACGCAGCAGCTTTTAATGGATGGCCGCCAGACATCTCTTCAGTAGCGGTTTCCTGCATTCAGGCCTAATTTATGCATGCCTCCAGCACGCCAGGTAAACAGGGATTACAGCAGGCCATTAAGGTCAATCACCTGCAGACTAGAATCTGCATCACACAGAGAGAAAAGAAGGTGGAAAGCAAACTGCCAATAACATGATTTCACTAACTCATATTCACTGGACTTTGTTATTACCATGTTATTATACGGCTCTTCACAATGCAAGTAGAATGCTCCATTGACTTGAATGGGATTTCCGAAAGTTCTAGCGGTCATTATTTCTTGGGAAAGGACCTCTGAAAACAAGAATGACCGCTGTCAATGGCAACGGAGTTTGTGCTTGGAACTTCATTCAAAAGTGAAAGCAGACGGTTGATCAGCTGTGTTCTAAAGAATGTTTGATTCAAGTTCAGCGTGTGTTGCAAACTATTTGTTTCTCAGCAAAAGCCACGACCTAAACGGTAACAAATAAGTGTAAAGAGACATATCATGGAGTTTATTTTGTCCTTTTGGCAAGTAGTCAGATAATAAAGCGGAATAATGTATAGAACGCCCGGTCATCATGGGAAAATAAGTCCCTTCAGGGAAATAAGACCCCTCGCTGGCGTGGGGTCCGGTTAACCTGTCGGACTTATTTTCCCCATATTGACCGGCGTTCTATACATTATCCCTTACTTATAATACAATGCTATTAGCTAACCTTGTGATAGATGTAATAGCTTAAATGGCTAAATGTGTAAAACATGTATCAGTCAGTGTGAGAGTCAACAGTTGGTGTCATGTGTCTCGGTAGCATAAGTGTGAGCATAAACCTCCTGCCCTGAGAAATAAGTGTGTGTGGATAATACTGAATAGAGGGGTTCGCAATGAAATTGCAGTCATGAATGAAAGCCTCCATAAACTGCAATATAATAGCGATTCTGGATTGCCATGCCAACACGAGGAGGTGAATCAGATGTCTGCCGACCCTAAGCCCTGCGTTTCAGAGAGAGCCCCAGATTGAAGGGGAGCGTGCTTCGGCGTACTGTTCAAAGGCTCTTGCGGTTATTGAAAAAACGCACGCCATGCGCAGCAGGCATCAGGCGTTCCTTGCGGCCGCCTGTCTGGCAACAGATGCAGCTCTATCGTCAGCATTGCCTCGGAAAAGGGGGAAAAACTGACTTGCGTGCTGCTTTCATATTTCACATTTTACAACAGCCGTGTCCCCATTAAACAAGGTCACCAGAGCCAGACTCTACCAGGCCCCAGCAGCACAGCAGAATGGGAGAGAGAGAGAAAGAAAGAAAGAGAGAGAGACAGAGAGAGAAAGAGAGAGAAATTAATGGTGATATTTCCTCGGCTTTAGGCGAGGAAACAAATCAAGCAAGATACCAGACCCCTAGTCGACAAAAGGAATGAGGACAAAAGAGCAAGATGAGTTAAACAAATGCAATAAAACTAAAGATTCTCTGTATATTCTTTTTCCTCTGGTTGGCCACAGAAACATGGAGGATGATTCACAAAGCTCTGATTGCTTATTTAGAGCTGTCAGGAGTGCTTACATCTGCATGATAGTTTTTGCCATCCGTCCCCGGTGTGTTGTCCGGAGGAGAAAAGACTTCTCTCGAGGGAAGGCAACCGAAAAACTGCCTCGTCGGAGTAAATAATGGAGTGAATCAGTGGATAACCAGGAGGTGGCTCAGCCTGGGAAACAGCCTGGGTGGCATACAGCTGCCGAGGATCAAAGTGCCACATCTTTGGATATACGCAGAAGCGTCTGTAAGTACAGAGGACAAATAATCAACAATTTTATGCTTGAATAATTTAGCATTCTATTAATTTCTCGTGTTTTATCCTTTCCATTTGTTATCATGAGTCAATTGTAAGTTTTGAGGTGTTCTGCTGGTGCTGTAATAGCATATTATGCTCTCATCACAGATGAATGTGTCTCAGTCCTCAAGTCTCAGCCTGCTTAAGAACTCCAGACTTCATTATCCAGCTATACAAAGCTGTAGGCCACTGCATAAACCAAGATGTCTAAAAATAACTATGTGCTGCTGCACTGGCTTTACTAGTAAGAATATACTGTGAGTGGGTGAGGTAGGCGTGGAGGTGGGGGTGCTCTGCGAGGCATTACCGATACTGCATGAAAGTCTCATTTCATTATGCACACACTGATGACAACACTGATACACAGACAAATACAGTAGGACCGCAACCCTCATGCACATTACAGTTCTGCAACAACACCTTTATGCTCACTCTCCCACTCTGAGTTACATATGCAGACAATATGCAAACTGCTGACATTTACAAATATTTGTTCAGTGCGTGGGCACGGGTGGAGGTATCTTCAAATGGTGCACATGCTCTGAAATGTACCGTGTAGCTCTACAAGACAACTAGTACTACAAGAGGTGCTGAGAGTAATACTTTCTGAAGTTGTCAACCAATAGCAAACCTTGTGAAAGCACAAGCCTGTGAAACCTCACAAGAGACGTGCCTACACAGGCAAGACCTGCCTTACAGTAATGCTCCCGAGTGTGCCAGTACACACACATACACACACACACACCACATACACACACACACACGCAGAGCTCGATGAGCAGGTAGAAAGAGCACATCAAAGCACAGGAAAGACAAATGAAGCAGAAACAACAAGCACTTTACTTCACTTTACCCAGTTAATATTTAAACAAGGGAATGCTACTCGAGCAAAAAAAAATGTAAGAGAAGTTCCCACAGACAACACTGCTGATCCCTGACAGAAGAGATGAATGCATGTGCAAGGGCTGAGAATACAGTGCTCCATGTGTACAGTGTACAGTGTACGGGACAGGGCCAGACTGCAACGGACAATTAGCTGCAGAGAGGATCATTGGAGCTGACCTTCTCTCCATCCAGGACCTGTACCGGTCCAGGGTCAGGAAAAGGGCAGCAAAAATCTCTACAGACCCCTCACATCCTGGTCACAAACTGTTCAACCTCCTTCCCTCTGGTAGACGATACAGGGCGCTGTTTGCCAAAACCAGCCGACACAAAGACAGCTTCTTCCCCCAAGCAGTCACTCTGTTGAACACTCAGAAATAGCCCCCACCCTTACACTGAACAAAGTCAATCAACACTGTTCTGCTCATCTACCTCATATGTACTTTAACCTTACAGTTACAATAGTGTTATTAATACATTATCATTGCACTGAACTGCCTTGCACTATATTTATGTTTAATCTTAAAGCTCAGTCTATACTGATTATATACTGATCTATACTGACTGCACTATTCCCACCCTTCTTAACTGTATATTGCATTTTGCCTGTGCCTGTTGAGGTGTCCAGGACTTGGCAACCTTGACAGGGACAACAAGGAAGTTGTCATCCCCAGCCGAACCCCCCCACCCCCACCCCACTGATTCTGATTAAACCATCTTAAACAGAACACAGGATAAAAAAAAACAAGTAACAAAAATTGATGAATGGGCTTTTGGGAGGTGACAAAAAAGTAATGTAACTATTTACTTTTAGTAACTCAGTGATCACAATAACAGCAAAAGATTGGACTGGAAAATGGAGGGCAGCGATCAATAATGGCACCTGAATGACTTCTGCTCTGTGGCTAATGTTCCAAGAGACACTCTAAGACAGAATGACTGTAGAAGTGTGCTGGTGTTAACTTGAGGGGAGAAGGGGAGGGGGGGCATGTGTGTGGGGGCCAGAAAGGGAGAAAAAAAGTGAGTGTTTACCCAGTATGTTTTGTGTATCAGTAAAAAACTAATAGAAAGCCAAAGAGTTTGAGAGACTGAGAGGAAGAGAAAAAAACTGAAAGACAAACACCAAAGTAGAGTGGGAGATAAAGAAACAAAGACAGGAAAGACAGAGAAACAAAAAAAACAGATACTGGCAGAGACCATCAGAGAAGACAGACAGGTACACATAGACAGGAAGACAGACAGACAGGTACACATATAGACAGACAGACTGACAGAGCGACAGAGCGATAGACGGAAATGAGTGTTGTCTTACCTTGCGTCTGGTCCATGTGTCCCAGCGTCTCGATCTGCTCCACTAGGTCGTTGGAGTTCCACTGGCTCATGCCCAGCAGCATGGCTGTCTTCCCCTCCAGAACCTCTGTCAGGGAGGAAACAGCAAGGGCATCAGCACCAGCACGCCAGCCGCCCACAAGCCAGCGGGACATGCAGTGAACTCCAACTCATTCCAGCCTCATCATCAGTTAATTGCTATCACACCGCTGCTTAGCCTGTGGGTACGTTATTAACAGCATCAGCACCATCACTCATTCTGCTATGGGGGGGGGTGAGATATTAAGTTACACAGTCCATCAGAGGGCTTTACAAAGTGCTTATCGGATTATCTGGGAACACCGTATAGGGGGGGATGACGATAAGTGAGAGTGTGGAAGGATATGTATTGACTGTACTGCAGGCTGACACCATGAGGTCGGGATGTGGGAAGTGTGTGTGTGTGTGTGTGGGTGATGAGCACGGCGCTGTGAGAGACAACACATGCCCTGTGCCGCGTCGTCCACTGGCCCCGAGACGAACCGCCGGCGCAGCTGATAGGCGTTGACACTGTGCTGTCAGGTCCCATCACTGTCAATGGGACTCTCGGGCCATTGGTTCACATATTCCTTCTCACTAATTTCACACCCACCCACAGAGACACACAAAAGCATGAAACATACAGAGACACACAATCACACAACTTGCGCGAGCACTCTCACACACACACACTTGCACATGCAGTACACACACAGAACTGTCATAAACATATACAGTGTAACACACACAAATACATACTTCAATACACATAAGACTACACATTTGCATAAAACCCTGAAAGATTCATAATGATCAGCCTTGGGGTCTGATGGGGAGAGATAAGATGAGGACAACCACAACCATATTCACATTCACACACACACACACACACACACACACACACACACACACACACACTGAGCTCCAGTGACTGAAGTAAAAAAGGCCTGCCACTGATCACAGAGCATCACAGAGGGGAGAGGAACGCCAGTTCTCAGTGGTGTAAAACATGTTTAAAGCTGAAAGAGAGGAAAGGATGAAAAAAAAGGAGCTGACAATGATCGGACTAGCCGAGTAAATAAAATATCACGACAATCGTGAGGAGAGAGATAGAGAGAGAGAGAGAGAGAGACAGACAGGGAAGAGGTTTAAATGAAGTAGGGATTAGAGGGAAAAGACACGCTGATCAAAAGCTTCTCTTTCAAACAAGCAAAAGAGGAATGATGATTTCTTTTCTTAGGTTGGGGAGATTCCGCTGTCCTTTTTTTAAACAATCTCGACAGAGATGAGCCGGCACGTCCTTGCAACTGACAAACCAAATACACACAAAGAGAAGAGGAGGAGAGGAGGAGCGGGGGCAAGGAGGAGGAGAGTAGTGAAAACCACTGCACTGATGGCGCAGCCTGCAGTATTCTCCCCGTCACTTAAAACGACTCTCCCCATCAGCGTTAGCTGTCTAATTAAGCCCGCGCACAATGGCAGCGCACGCAAAGCCTGTCTCTTCCGAGCCGAGGCGACTTGGCTCATTTCCTTAGAGACAATGACACAGTGGATGCCATTGTGAAACTGATAATGACTCAGGAGACAGACTCTTCACACTGCACCGTCACTTACCAAGCGCAACACAGAAGGAATGCAGAAAGCTTCCAGAGAGGTCACGGCTGGCAAAGCAAAACAAGTTCTGACAAACAGTGCTACATGTAACTGATATTACGTATAGCTCAGAGACAGTTAGAGACATGTACTTCCATAGAAAAAGATTTGTTTTTGTCGTTGTTAGCTAAACTTGTTCTGGCAAGACAACCCCCCAAATAAAAAAGAACCAGCAAAATATTTCAGCAACCCAGTTTCTATACACAACTAATTGCAGTGTCTGGGGTTTGTTTGTAAAAATGGATAACATGCTGACGATGGCGTGAGGTACTGTTAATGGCCCACTACATCTGCACATCTTTCTTTAAAAAAACAAAAAACAAAAAAAAAACAACATCGAAGAGGTTGGAGTGGCGTTTGCATTTCCATCAACTCCTGGAGATCTGAACAAGAAAGTGGCTATTATGGTGTGGGGTTGAAAGCAAGAGAAGGTGGAAAATGTTAAGCTGCAAACGGGGTGAAAAACAGCAAATGAATAGAGATGAGGGAAAAAGCAAGCAACTGAAAGACATGAATAGAGACAGTGAAAAAAAGAAGAAAAAAGCAAAAGGACTATTAAATCCAAACCCAAGAAAATGTGTACAAAAATATTAGAAAAGCATAAACAAAAGGGAAAGAAGGCAACATTCTGAGGTGCAACTGGGGCAAGTCTGAGGTATGAATTGAAGCCTACAAGGAACTCGACGTGAAGAAACTGGAAAAAAATCTGGAAGCAGGAAATAGAAGGAAAATTCTATGAAAATAACCAGGGGCCTGGGTGCCAGAGAGAGAAAGAGAGAGGGAGAGTGAGAGAGAGATTTGCATTTGGCATGGCATGTACAGCAAATAGTATTATGGAGTAAAACCAAAAACTCCTGAAAGGTCATGTCAGTGCAGAGGGAGGTTAGGGAGAAGGACACAGATGAGATGTTTGGGAGGCTGAGAGAGACGCAGGCAGTCCAGGGAGCAGCAGCCGTTGTTCTCTTAACACCCACACTGGGGCTACTGAGACATTTTAACACCACTTAAAAAATAATAAGGTTTACAAGACAGTTATGTGGCAGTGTCCCATTTCTGTTTACTGTGAGGAAAGGCTGTGATTTCATTTGTAACATATAGCACTCTGAGGAGTGTGGAGCTGTGGACCTCAGTACTTGTGCATTCAAGACACAACATAGCCACCCTGCCAGCCAGGGGCATGTAGCACAACATCATCAACATGCAGACAAAGTGTTGCATAAATTTACAAGTCAGGAACCTGCCCTATAACATAGCATCATGCTAATGAATTAGTAATGGAACTAAAATGACTCTCGCAAAATATAATGCACAGTGAAAAAAAAGCAATCCATTTCCTGAGAAAAATCTATTGCTATTCTAAATCAGCGGGAAGGATCAAGTGGTTCTGTAAACATTATATAGTTAGGAACACGCCATCAGTTATCCCTCTTTGTTGAAATTCATGTCATCGAGTAACAGATCTTGGATTAATGTGATGGAGATTTGTCAACGCAGGCGACATAAATTCCCCGAGCGTCACCGGCATATGCTTGATTAAGCCTTACTCTGGCTCATTCATCAGGAAATCTGTGGCCGATTCCGCTCTCACTCACACGCTCAACGGATGAAGTGTGAAGGTTGTATATGAGCAGAGAAAAAAAGAAAAGAAATAAAGGAACGTTTCCTGCGGGAGACCTGAAGATGGACCTTGGCAAAGCAAACATGGCCTGAGAGAGAAGGGCCGAGGAGGAGTAGAGAGAGATCGAGCGAGAAAGAGGGAGAGATAGAGAGAGAGATAGAGAGAGAGAGAGATAGCCTGGTGAATCCACAGGAGCAGGCAGGGGCCAGCCCTTCCATGGTGAGTATATTACGCCGATCCATCTTCATAGCAGTGAAAGGCTGAGCAGCCGTGGTTCTTCAGGGTTGCGCTGTTGGAATGGGGGCACAAATGGCACATTAAGGCACAGCGGTCGGCATTGCCACCACAGAAGGCCAGCACATCACATGGCGCCCCTGTAATGTGTCTGACCATGTGAAAAGCAATGACTTCAGATCCCTTACAAGCGCAGCTCAACAACGCCCAGAAATTGCAGGCCTGGGTGACATCTATGCACACACTGCTTGTGATGCATAGAAGCTGCTCTCATCAGTTCTACAAGGATGGCTGAAAAGATATTTTGCTAAAGACAGAGTGCTAATTTATGCCTTAAAAAGTGTTCTGATGTATTCTTCACAGATGTGGATGTTAGGCACAGAGAAAAATGGGCTGGTTTCAAAGTTTGTATCGGTCATAACTGTTTCGCATGGATCTAATCAGATTTTTTTCACGCTGATTAAATTACCTCAATCTACATATATGGATAGTAATCCATTAATTTCATGACTCGCCTTCCAGTTGCTGGCCAAAACATTTGAACTTTTAGTGGCACCACTCAACTTCCTAGACAAACCCACAAACATACTCTCCCTACAGCTATTCTAGTGGAGCCGACAGGGACTGACAGCATTGGAATTCCAGCAGCATGGGAATTCCAGGCCTAATTGCTGTGGAGATGGGAGAGGCACTGGCCATCTCTGGTCTGTGACAGTGACGGTGACAGTGTGCTTATCACCCTGCCACAGCCCACAGTGTGGTGGCGGGCATGGAGGCCATCAAACAATGGTGGCATTTCCCAGGGGGGTCTGGGTGTGTGTGACAGCCAAAGGCCCAGCCACAGCGCCGCCATTTGCGGCGCTCCACCCCCCAGTGCACTCCTCCACACCCCACCCTCATGGTCATCTCCCCTCACTGACAGTCCATCCTCTCCCCCCTCTGACAGGGGATCCGGCACGGGTCAGGGGAGGTGAGAAAACAGTGCTGTCTCTCACACACCCAAAGCCACATACTTATAATAACAATTATTATAATACATTTATAATAACACATTTCCATTTCGAACTCAAAGTGCTACAGGTTAACCCCTACAGATATATAAACACATTCCTGCACAGAGAGAGACAGAGAGAGAGAGACAGACAGACACTCTCTCCCATACACACAGAAAACACTCCACAATACACATGCAAGTAGGGCTTAATACAACAAAAACAAACACTCAGACATCTCCACACAACGTATGCGATAAACTGAACTCAATTAAAACACAATTTCACAGACGCATTTCACACATGCATTCACACAAACAAGATGTCACTCTCTCACACACACACTCACATACAAGATGAAATGGGCCCAGGAAAACAACACATACTGATGAGATATGCCCAGGAAAACCAACTGAGATTTCCGTCGGAATGCATCCAAATCAGCAGACAAACAACAGCGCGACCTTCAAAAACAAAACAGTCAAGAGTACTATATTTTACTGTTACGGGGATTATAAATTATAAACTGATGTTCTTTTACCGTTTAAAAGGCCGAGTGTTGAAATGTTACATGGGGTAAAATAAATACATACATAATTAAAAAAAAGCTAAAACCTAAAAGTTAGCCAATGCATTTCAGGACATTGTGCTCTTGTACATCCTCCAACAGATCATCCATTTAGCAAATCCCGTCATTCTGACAGTATAATACATTTTCATGGCTGAATTGTGCACCCATGCTTTGCAGCGCGGGAGGTGACATTAATCACCTCGGAATAAATAAACCTCCTAGAGGCTCACTGCGATGGGCTGAGGGGAGTGAAGCATAAACCAACCTGACTCTGTGTTATTCTCGTCTCTCTCTCTCCCTAGAACCCTCTGTCTCACTCACTCTCTCCTTCTCTGTCTGTCTCTCACACTTACTCTTTCTTTATTCTTACTGTCTCAAATATTTCTTTATCCAGTGGATCTGTTTTCAGGACACTTGAGCCAGCAGTGCTATTACAAATATACTCTTCTTCACCAACAGCTAAAGAGTCCTGAGCATGCCCCTAATGTATATAGTATTTGCAACAAGCTGATGTTCTGCTACTAACCCCTACCAGGGAGGGAGGCAGTATCCAAGACAACAAAACAACACACAAAAAACTATGAAAAAGACAAGGCCCAAGAGAAAGCTAGCTCTCTGGCCTTTTACTGTGTAAGAGTTCCTTTGCAAAAGGCTGCCACAGAAATTCATTTGAACTACAAAGAGAGGAACTGGAACTAAATCAGCTGAGGAGCTATGAAGAAGCTATTTTCAGAGCGCTCTATTTACTTGTCCAGCATTCTTTAAAGGTCACTGTCTCTGCTGTAGCTGAGCCTAACTGGCTGTTCCAGAGAACCTACCTCTTCTTCGTGCGAGAACGCTAGAAACAAAAAAGGACAAATCTCTGGACGCTCCACTCCCTCCGCTGTCGGTCAGATCCAGCAGCGTCAGCACGTCCCTGTGAACAGTCACTCAGTGTCTGCCTGGACTGCCGAAACACAAATCTCTCCCAAATTACGCACCAATCAAGAACCGGAATATGAGGCTCCATTGATGTCAGAGTGAGGCTGCGCTGGTGAATGGCGACGCAATCAAAGGAATCACTGGTGGAATAATGGAGGATGACATGAAAGCACGGGAGGCCACTGGCTGCCACTTTTTTTCCCCGCACACGATTTTTATTCAGCACAAACATCTGGACTTTAATTTCACTCCCCCGTGGCGGCCAGGGCCAGGTCTGCAGAGGTCTCATTACGAATGAATGAGAAACGTGTCCCATAAAAGATAGATGTGGAAACATGCGGATAAGTGATTACATTGAATCCTCTCTCTCTCCCTCTCTCTCTCATAATGGAGGATGACATGAAAGCACGGAGGCCACTGGCTGCCACTTTTTTCCCCGCACTCCATTTTTATTCAGCACAAACATCCTGGACTTTTAATTTCACTCCCCGTGGCGTGGGGCCAGGTTGCAGAGGTCTCATTACGAATGAATGAGAAACGTGTCCCATAAAAGATAGATGTGGAAACATGCGGATAAGTGATTACATTGAATCCTCTCTCTCTCCCTCTCTCTCTCTCTCTGCCGTCCCCATCCAGTAGGCTAGTTTGACAGCAATGCTCACCAGGGGAAGACACTGTACAGTGGCCTGAGAGGGACACTAGCCCATAGGCCCTATAAATAATGCAGTCTCTGTTTATCAGTTAAACTCTGGGGTACTTATACTTAAGCAGCTCGGCTCGGTGCTATGATGAGGCCAAGTGGTGAATGGATGTCCTGTCTCTCTTGGTGACAGGGTCATCAGTGAAACAGCAGTCCCCTATAACAGCCTGATGTCAACACTTGCACGCATGTTTTACAGTGCTGACAGCAAAGACTGCAGCCAAAGACAGACAAATCTATACAGACGTAGATCATAGATATTCACACACTCTGTTAAACACACACACACACACACACACACACACACACACACACACACACACACACACACATTTGCTATAGATCATCACACAAACACACACACACACATGCTGATCATCCCACAAACACACACACACATTTGCTATAGATCATCACACAAACACACACACAGTGCACAGCCACTCAGTCACTCGCTGTGGGACATCTTAGTCCAGAGTCATGGCTGTTCTTGCTTAGATCTTCTCTCAGTGTGAGCAGGCACATAATGACCCCTGTCAGTGCCAGAGCGGGACTTACTGATCAATATAAAGCTTGGCTGCATTATTATTTCAAAGACGTTTCCATTGCAGTAAAAGAGCTTCCTGGCGAGGATGTAAGCTGGAGAAAGATTGCAGCATAGTGTGGCATATAGCGTAGTGGCATATAGCGTAGCGCCGAGCCTGGCGATGTTGCTATGCTGGTCACAGACAGTCAGTCCCTCCCTGATAACCCCTCTGCTCTAGGAGGTGCGACTGACCTTCACGATCCATCACTCTCGGCTGTCACTCTCCCTCCCTCCCTGATCACACCCAGCTCAGCCTGGCCTAGACCCGATCAGAGCAATCTTTATGACCGACCGACCGACCGACTCTCTTTTTCCCCAAATGAAAGTCTGCTGCGTACACACACACACATACACACACAGACACACAGACACACACACACACACACACACACACACACACACACACACACACACACACACACACCACACACACACACCACACACACACACACACCCAGACACACACACACACACACACACACACACACACACACACACACACAGACCAGACACGCATACACATACCCATAAAAGAGCAACCGAGTGTTTCTAGGGCTGCGTTGGCGAGTCATCTGTTCTGTTCACAACCCTTGCTGAGCAGCAACAGGGAGAAAACTACAGGGGGATTCTTTCTACATTCGCCCTTGTCTTGTGTTGTGACAGACAAAAAACAGTCCCTGACGGAGAGGTAGAATATGGATGTTGCAGGCAGGGATGCTGACGGGTTCGAATCCCTCCCTTGGCAGGCTGTCACTATTCGCAGAAGGCCGGCTGAATGAAAGTGCAACTTTTCGTACTTTATAGTATCCCCACCACACACACACACACAAAACACACACACACACACACACACACAAAACACACACACACACACACACACACACACAAAGACAATATATATTTCATTATAATAATTTCATACTTTGCTGTATAAGAGCCTTTCATTAGGCTCAGAACTTTTTCCGATTTCAGATCATGTCTGATGTGAGAGTGAATGAGAGACATACAGACAGAGAGATAGAGAGAAGCTGAGTTTCTATTCAACTTTTTAACACACATCTGATTATTTGAATAAGAAATCCTGACTGGAAACACTTGAAACAATCTTTATATTCCATAGAGGAGCATGGATTACCTCTCAATTTGCAAGGTAATAATGAGATTAAAGTCTACATTTTATTTGCACTTCTACTTACATGTTTCGGGTAAAGTTTAACGTTGCCCTTATGTTTTGATTCCCACACCTGTATATAACTTTTTTCTTGATTACAAGAATGTCCATTTTAAATTTGCATAACACAATAGATAGAAATACACACAGTATTTCCTTAGCCGAACTATCATGAATACATTTAAATAGGCAAAAGAGCTGAATGAAAACCCAGCAGAAGAGAGAGAGAGAGAGAGAGAGAGAGAGAGAGAGAGAGGGGAGGGAGAGAGAGAGGCAGGGAACATTTTTATACCAACCTCTAGCATCGAAGAACTCATCGTCGGAGCTGTCGACAGACTCCTGTGCGATGTTCTGCATCCGCCAGTGGGAGGCGCTGTGCTTGCGCAGGGCAGCTGCAGGACGACAGAGGGAACAGAAGACTTAACACCTCAGAGCAGAATCACCATGATCAGGACATGCAATCAGGACACGTTCCTTAGAAACAAATTGAGTCTGTCTTTCCAAGACATTGCCAAAAAAGAGGAATTTGTAGCCGTCAGCACGGCTGCATGAGAAATGACAGCCGGCAGAAGACCTGTGTTTTAAATTTTAAAATCAGCACTCACTACCCCCCACCCCCTCCCCTTTTCTACGAAGATCATTCCCAAGCCAAAGACTAAAAACGTAATACATCTAAATTCATGAGTGGGAGACTTATGAGCAGTATAACAATAAAGCATTTCCATAAACAAAAAAAAAACATTTACATTTATTCTTTTAGCAGACGCTTTTATCCGAAGATGCCCATTTGAACAACATTCAAGATACATTGGAAAGGCAATAAATACGGCTCCAATAAATAATACCAGTATTAGTCCACGTGTAGTGAAAGGAGTAGTGGTAGAAGGACAGGGAGGGAAGAAAGAATGGAGATGACTGCAAGGAGCCAGCTGACTGAAGCTACCTGATGCTCGACCCCGCTGATATCCCAGTTAATGGTCTTATCACCTGATGACTGAAGGCTGTAACTAATACTAATACTAGTGCTAATTAAAAAGCACTATAGGCCAGCGGAAAGCTTCATCTCCTCTTTAGAGACATTTCAGTTTTTTTTTACAAAAAACTCAATGTGTGAACAATGGGCACTGAGTTAAAAGCTCAAAGTTAATTTAACAGAGAATCAGAAATCAAATCGGTAAAAAATAGGGGCCCTTGTATAAAGGTTTTCTGCCCTACTGGAGCAGATTCAATATAGAATAGATTAATTGAAAACCTTGGTGTGACAAGGCACGTTGTCTCTCATTGTGCGACATGTTATTCCCCCATATATTTGGTTACTTTTGGTCATTCCATATGGTCAATGAACTCTTTGAGGAAGAGGATATGGTGGGACATGAAACTTCTGGTTCAGAATGACCGATAAAATAAGTATGACAATCAGGTTATCCCTCCTGTGTTGGCAAGATTATTACTCTGCTAACCATAGACAGAAACATGTGAAAAGGGCTTGGGCTTGGTTATGGCCTGGAAATCCAGGAATAATACTCTTACAGTACATAAAAACATTTTGGCACCCTTGGCCAACAGATAATGTGTCCTTCACAGAGATCAGAGAGAACATCAAGCACCAAAATCCATTGTAAACCCACATAGATAGCAGGTGACCTGAACACAGCAACAATAGTGCTAATCTGTGATGAGAGAGTGGGTTTCAAGACCCAGATTTTTTTCCCAGAGCAGCCCATCAGCACCCATGCTGGATGTGTTTGATCTGAGCTCCTGGATGTGTTTTCATGACCCCACACACACACACACACACACCATGTCTCTCCGCCTGATGAAACGCAGGGGGTCACGGCTGCTATTACCCGTGTGCAGACTGTGCACCTTTTGCCCATGCTGTTTGCCGTCTCCTGGATACTGTCCCCTGCGCAGTGCCGCACTGCTCATCGCTGCTACAGGATGAATGAGGTTTCCATGTGCGTATCGAGACATTCACAGGTCAAATGTTTCGACAGTTAATATCTAACAATAGCACCTCTGATTTGCTATCAGCTTGACAGCTAAATAAGCCCACCAACTCTTCCAGTCTTGATACATTCAACAATTTGGATGTGTCAATCTCTTGAGATGCTTTAAAACCTGGCCAACTCAGTGACAAAATAAAATGTATAGGCCTTTAGCCGGGTAAATAAAATGATTTGTTGTGTGGAAATCATACTGTTGATTGAGTGACCAACTTCTAAGATTCATTTTAACAATAAATACAATATAAGGATTATCCATTTTATATTGTCCAATGTGTGTTTTACTGCAACTACCCTGGAAATCCCTGGAGTTCTCACGAGAGCACAATGGAATTGTCTCTACGAGACACTCTGGCAATGAGCAATGATGCACATTACTTTTACCCCGATATCCCGGGGAACCAGCTAAACCGATGAAGACAGCGCTGCAACATTGGAGGACAGTACACATTGGTCGTAGTGTTATCTGATTGCGTCGAAGTCCGAAATCATTCAGAGTAAACATGGTGTAGTGTTATCAAATTGCGTGCAGTGAGATTTTTAAATGTATGCTTGTTGCCGCCCCTCGAGTTGGGCCATTACATTGTTCGTGGCCAGACCCTTAATCTTTCTAGATTACCAGGGTCTGGATTTTCCAGGCTATGTTTTTACTAAATAAAAAGATTATCAACAAAAAAAAACAGAACTTTTTCCTGGGGGGGTCAGTACTATTGGCTGAATCCAGTGAAGCATTAATAAGACTGGTGATAAAATAACCAGAGCAGCTTTTCTGAAAGACACATAATTGGACTCATTCATCTTGTCTTTTTCCCAGTCAAACATATTCTTGCATGACTTGGCCTATAACTGATGCAAGAACAAAATGGAGAAAAGGGACACTGTGATTTTGATGGTGGAGGAATATATTTGCATGAGTTAGAAATTCCTGGAGGAAAAGTAAAAAGGCGACTGAAAGACAAATGGTGTCTTTAATCTCAGATGATGAAAGCAAAGATCAAAACAAATCTCTTAGTTCCAGTTTTCATTCTCAAAGAGTTCTCTGCAGATCATTTTCCTACTCTTTCTTTTATTTTCTTACAGTTCATACATACGTAGGCTGTAAATCTTCTTCCATTATATTAACATTCAAGATGTTAATCTATAATCCAAAGAATATGGTTAAGTGAATCCAGCCTCAGTTTAAAACTTGAGTGTGTTCAGATTTGGCCTTCAGTTGTGTGATCATCTGATTGATAATCTGGTCAGCCCTGCCTTGTCTGTTGCATTGATTTTCTGCAAGAACAGAAGTCTCTTCTGACTACCATATCAGTATCCTCTAAAACATATTCTAAATCATATTTCAGAGACCTCTAGTCTATTTCACGTATTCTTAACATGTCCACTCAACCTGGCCAACAGTGTTCTATGGTTGCTGTTATGGTCTCAGCATGATCACACCACTGCCTCGTTTCACACTGCTAATGTCCAGCATGGTCACAGAAATGGCAGTAGGACATGAAAAATATCTTTGAAAGTTGCTTGAGGACATGGTGCAGATTAATAAGACCACCTGCCTTTTTCAACCAACCACTATCTCACCTCCATGTTGGGGTGGAATGGAATATCTCCCTTCTAATGACTCTGAGGCATTGGGTGCTGATGTTATTAAATAACTCTCCTCCACTCAGAGGGCCCTTATTTAAATGGTCGGCAAGGTGTAAAGTCTGCCAAAAAGCAAAGTTCTCATGCATGAATTATAACTTCTGTGTGGAAGGTGGGAGTATTGATCTGAGCCATCAATGTTTGGGCAGCAACACAATGCAGTTCTCTACCTTCAAAGAAATGCTTCAAACTCATTTGATGCTACAATGACACAGATTATAACACAGAGAATAAAGTGTCTGACATTGTAGGTGCATGCCCGGAATGTGCTATATAGCACTTTATTACACGGCTCTTCCAGACCGCTGTCAAGGAAAATGGGTTTTGTGCTACTTATTCACGTCTTTCATATCACTCCACAAGTAGTCCGGTCACTTCTTGCAATGGAACTTCGTTCAAAAAGCAGACGGTTGATCAGCTGTGTTCTAAAGAATGTTTGATTCAAGTTCAGGGTGTGTTGCGAACTATTTATTTCTCAGTAAAAGCCTTGATGAAACGGTAACAAATAAATGTAAAGAGTAATTTTTTTGTTTAGGTAAGTAGCCGTGTAATAAGTGGGATAATGTATAGAACGCCGGTCATTATCGTAAAAGAAGTCCCTTCAGGACAAAACAAGACCCCTCGGGACTTATTTTCCAATAATGACCGGCGTTCTATACATTATCCCTTACATGTAACATTATTGATTGGGTAGAACGATGACACATTTAGTCAATTTTTGACAAACTGAGTACTGTCTTTGTGCTAAATGGCGTTGAATACACCAAGGGGAGGACTTCCGTTTCCGCCCCCTGCCTGATGGCTGCTTAGTAACTGAGCTGCCAACCTTTTGGACTACAAACTCACAGTTTACAAACTATCTAAAGTGGTTCCTCACTTATGTGTATTTCATTTGTTAACCAAAGCAGACGCAACAGAAATTAAGCACCTAATAAATCCTCCAGAGGCTTGCGCAACCGCAGCTAATGAAACAGCCAGCACGGCTAGTGATGGCTGAAGTTTTGACTGAGATGAAAGGACTTATTTGAAAGGTTGGGGAAGATTGAGGAATCTTTAAAAGGTGTGAAAGAACAACTTCAAGGGTATGAAAAAAAGATTGGATGAGGTTGAACAAGGAATGAATAGGCTTACATCAAGGGGCAAAATATCAATTATTTCATCTGTCGCTTTAAGATCTCGACCATTTTGTTAAAGCAGCAGATTGTCTTAGCAAATGTATTAAATTTGATTTAGACAGGCTTAACACTTTGCCATCATTCCAATTAGGGCCAGTTTCAGTCTGCTGCTTTTCCACAGCATCACGATCAGACTGTGAATCAGTGTTAAAATTCAGCTTTGGGTTCACATGCTTTCAAGAAACTGTCTAATGGCGCTCTAATTGCTGACTCTAATTGTTGGACCTGTGGACCTCATTACGGTCCAGTGTTAAAGGCAAATGTACAGTTCTACACAGAGCGACTGATTGTGCAGATATACATCAGTAGCTTATGTGTGCTCCATGGGAGTCAAATGTGTGATCCTGTGAAGTCACAGGTACTCATAGAAAGAGCACATTTAAAGAATAAGTGGAGAGACTACATCAAATCCACCTCCTTCACTTCTAGATAAATGAGGTTCAAGTCCTTTAGTCTTTGGGGACTCATGCACTAACCTTCCTGACTTTCCAATAAGACTGGGGCCTGCTACAGTGTAATAATCTTCTCAGACAGATTTGGAATGAGCTGCTCTGCTTACTTAAACACACAAAATTGCTTCTCACCTTTAAGAGATAAAGATCAAATCAAAGTTTTCCTTTAATTTGAATATGATCTTTCAGTCTTTCAGTGTTCTTATCACATGCATTTTACAACTGTCATGGTAGCCTATGTTTACTCTCAACACAAACATTTGCAGTGTGTTATATTTTGTTTGTCTTGTAAACAATGTGTTTAATCAGTCTAATCTTCAGAGAGCAAAAACAATATATTAGGCTTGACTGTAAAAGCACCTCCAGACTAAATCACCTCTGTCACTGCAATGAACCCAGATATCCCTCCTCTATAGGAACCTCAGAGAGACCTCCGACATATTGTTAGCGGCTCAGACGCCCGCAAATTATATACAATCTCCTGCAAATCACACAATCTGGCAAATTTCTTTTGTGAGTGTGAGAGACAGAGAGAACAAGTGCCAGACGCAGCGAGAGAGAATAACAGGGAGAATATCCTCTCTGTACCATTTTGACCTGCGTATCACTTTTCTCTGTGGGCAGGCTTTGCAGTCAACCTCTCTCTCTCTCTCTCTCTCTCTTTTATTCGCCTATCCATCAGTAATTGACGTTAGCCAAAGCGCCTTGCAGCATGCTTCACCCTAAAGTGTACACCTGCCAATAGACTAGAACCTAATGAGTGTTCCAAAAAGTCTAAAGTGTACAACAGTTACACTACATTCCCAATGGCCTTGGTGGGTTAAATTACTATAAAGACTTTATATAAGGTGAGTTTAACAGGTGTCATTCCTTCTTTATGGCATTCAGAGTATCTGGCTAACTACTCACTCAGGTGTCATGGTACCTTCCTGGAATGAACTCCAATGTCTCCTGAAGCAGTGGACAGTTAACCTGTGAAACCACGCAGTGCAGTGATTCAGGAATGGTATGTGTAGTGATTAACTTAATACATGCTGTTTCATGGAGCTCGTTCCTGAAATTGGAGGGGGAGACGCCAATCAAAGTTCCATACATCAGAGACTCTCCAGACTCTCTACTAAAATGAGTCATGAAGTCTTTAGTCTACCCTAGAAACACAGACCGCAAATGCAAACTGTCAACAGTCAACATACTTCTTCTGAGCATGGAGTTTGACTGGACCCCAGGGTTCTAAAGTAGGTACTTTAGCAAATGCCAGATCTCAGGAGATTGCTGTGACACTGTGGTGCACTTTTCAATTTTTTATGGTGCACTTTTTCAATTTATCCTTTATTTTATCAGGTTAGTCTCACTGAGATCTTACATGTCTTTTTCAAGGGAGGCCTGGGCACACTTCATGGCACAGGTCATACCTCAATGAGGTGCGGAGCCTTTCTCGAGCCATCCCTTCACTTCTTGATTCCCCCACACTTTTTGACAGTGGCTGAAAGAAAGGCATCAGATTTTAAACTGCCCCACATCTGATCTGACCAAGGACAGTGCATGCTCTCCTATTTCCACCTCAATGTATCTAAAGGACCGTAGTGACCAGTAGCCTTTCATGGATAGCTGTCCATTGGATGTTAGACCTCCTTTTATCAACAGCCTCTCTGCTCCTCAAGAGTCAACAACAGGGCAAAACTAGAGTAATGCGAGTTGTGTCAATATTAATGGAGCGACAAAGACCAGGGCCAAAAGTAAAAATGTTTAATCAAACAATCGATCATTTCGTCCAAAGACACGACTGAATACACAACAATAAAAAAATGAGACCGAGAGTGAGGTTTCCCGATTCTAAAAACTGCGTGGAGGATGAAGAAAACAGTGGGTGGAATCCGGCTGCCATCACACAGTCTAAACGAACTCTCTGGGTGACATGGTATTGACTCCGACAAAATATGAATTCCTGCTATCTATTGAGCCCCTCTGGTGATGTGAACGACGTCTTTGTTGTTGCCCTGTATACTCATTATTCTTCTGCTTTTTCTGCAGGACGTGCTAAAAATGCAGCCTTATGTCCTTTCCGCTCGGCTGTGACAAACGATGTGTCAATACATACAGCGACAAATTCTTGCTGCACTAGGAATATTATAATTGGTTTACCCATAACCCTTATTTTTAATCGTTTTTGAGTACATAAACATCTAATAGTTTACTCAGCTCACTCAAAACATGTTTTACTATGCGAGACTCAAAGATCCACAATCTTTGAGAATACCCAGATCATAATTATAAACATCACAGCACTCGTCGTTTCTGTTGGGCACCAATAAGACAAAGCACGGCATCTGCATTCAGAGCTGCATCTAGGCAAACAAGGCAGAGCAAACTTTACATGAAAGTGACTTTCTCCAGAGATCTGCAAATCACAGTGTGGGTGTGAGGGAGACTAGACCAACGCTACTGCTGGGGCTCCAACACATTGTTGTCTTCGTCACACACATATACACACACACACAGTCTCTCTTCCCTACACATATTTGCTATCACACATCCACGCACACCAACAGACACACACACACATCCTCTCTCTCTCTCTCTATCACACATACTTACACACACACACGCACATGCACACAAACACCCACACACACACACACACAGAGAGAGAGGGAGAGTAAGCGGTTGTCGCACTGCATCCTCTCTCTGGAGTACTCCCAAATGCACAGGCCCCTGAGAGACAGGCCTCTTCATCAAAAACATAATCTCCTCCAGACACTGGCGCCTCTCCTCTACTCTCCTCAGGCAATCTCGCCGTGGCACTCTCCCTCCCTCCCACGGTCCTCCACCTCGCACTTAGCCAGCCGTTCAGGCCGTCCTCGCTTTTCTCATTTGCACGTTAGCCGCACGCAGACTGCGCCCCCCTCTTCTCGACAAAGGGAGGAAGAGATCCCTTCTGAAGCCCAGATGGACAGATGGTGGCTCAACCTCACCAGCTGGGCAAGTTGGCATGCTGCGGCTGAGTAACTGAGTTTCTTTAAATAGTTAAACTTTTTTCTCTCTCTCTCGTTCTCCCTTTTCCTTCTTGTTTAGATGGGGCGGGGGTGGGGTTCTACTGTACGAAATGTGAGACTTCCGAAGTGAAAACTGTTGGCAGCTCATCACTGAGTGCCTCTCTAAAATCCATCAGGTCTCTGTAACATTGATGCCTACAGACAATCTGGTGCACCTAAAAGGTCAACATGAGAGTTTAGTCTTTGCTTGGCCAAACCTTGGCTCACTCTCACTCCTTCCCATGTGTTGCTTTGCAAAGCCCTAGGCGTTTGGATCTAGTGTCCTATTTCTCATGTTGGGAAAGGGGGCGTGTTTACCTGTAACCTGTCCTTCAGGAAGGCTTTGCTTGCAGTAACACACTGTTATCTCCTTAAGAACTGAACATTCATTTAGCTGTTATAATTTGATACTAATCAATGTTGCTAGTGAAATTTATGAATATTTGAATCACACAAATACTGTATGTAACAGGATCATGTGACATTCCAGCCAGTCAAGACAGCAGAATCACAGCTACCTTACATTTGTATTCCACGTCAGCACAAGCACAGGTGTTAGCTTTCCAAAGCCCCAAACATCTCATGTTACTTGAAGAATCCATGTATTTTATGTCCTTGACATCTTAAGCTGCATATCAATCTTTCTGATGTTATATAACTATGATGGTGATTAGAATGAACACATGTGCACATTAGATTGGTAACATAAAACCACTGAGAGGGTGACAACAGGGAGCATTACTCTCTGAAGCATGGACGTGGTTATTAGACTATTGATCTTATATATCTCAACAAATCTATAACACACTGCACTGTTTTTTCCGACCTTCACCTGATTATAACAAAAAAATATAGAAGCTATTCTTCCTATGCCAAGATTCTGTTTGGTAACAGCATCACATTATGGATCCAGTCAAAGCTCAACCAATGTCTTTCTGATTCACAGACACATGCGCTACTGCATTCACACAACTTCCCCATTCATCTTAGCACACAAAAGCCTCACGCTTCTCCTGCGGGCCAAAGGTGCACATAGATTCACCAAAACAGATTCTAGGCCCGGTGCACACTTGATGGGATAATTAGAGGTATCCAAAATCATTTAATCAAACTGCAACATACAATTAAGATTTAATTAGAGCAGCTTTTAAAAAATAATAAGAGATGCTGGGGTGTCAAGGGAAAGGCAGTGAATTTCCCCAGCGTTTGTGTCACGTTTTGTCGTCGGTTTGCGCGCGTACCCACACACACACCCTTAAGAGCTCCTCGCCAAAGGGGATTCGCTCTCGACTCGGCATATGGGCTGTTGATAAACCCTTTGGCACCTCATCGAGGCGGCAAATTGCAAACGCCTGTGCCGCATATGCTAACCGGCACGTGCGCAAATTGCATTCCCACACCACCAATTCAATAAGATGAGAGGGAGAGAGGGGCTCAAGAAGGGGCCAATAGTCTTTTTCATGTGTAGACGTGTGAGAGGAGGTCTGATGTGTAGGGTGTTGACTTTTGGCTGACTAGTGGGTGCATCTTGATTTAGGGTTGGGTACCAAAACCCAGCTCCAATATGGCACCAGTGCCGACATGAACAGTAGTATGATCGAATGACAAGGACCGAATGACAAGTTGGATTCCGGTGTCTCATTTTGGTGCCACTCAAACCCCCAGCTGTTTATTTAAATATCTGCCCTCTGGTGTAATATTGTTAAATCTCTTAAGTCTCTTAATTACACTTGCTCTGATAGCACCAGAGCCCACAGCTATGATAGCTAACAGTGTTTCCCACATAACTTAATTCTATTTTTGGTGATAGGTTTGTAGAGTTAACTTGAATGCAACAGTTTTTAACAAATTAGCGCAGCATGGTACTGATGCTAACCAGATTTAAGTACAATTTAGTACAACCTGGAAAAATCATTGTGTGGTGGTCAGTGTTGATATTGTGGTGGGCCGCCACAAATAAGTCAATGTATGGGAAACACTGGCTAACATATTGGCTAACATATTCCGCCTGTGCCCTATTCGACCATTGGTTTGTGCAATTTTCTTTTAAAACGACTGGTTTAGGCACCATTTAGGCAACGGTAACTTTTTAAATTATCAGTTTAGCACCGGTATCGGATAAAACCCAAACAATACCCAGCCCTAGTTGGGTTGCTATGTTGAGGCCGTCAGGGTGGAAGAAGCTGCTTTCAGAGAGGAGAGGGTGGGATGAGTATATACAGGAAGCTAAACAAAAACAGCCTTGGGCAGGTGAAGGGCTCACGGAGGGAGGCAATTAGGTCCCTCTCTTGAAGACTGGGAGAGGGGGTTGTATTCACCCTTGCTGCTAGAGTGGGAAAGGAGGGGAGACGATGAGATGCTTGAGCTGCACATGAGAGGAATGCACACCGATTGCAGCACAAAGCCAAAGAATGGTCTCCCTGGAACCATCAACAGAAGTTCAAGCATGACAGTATATGGTAAATCAGACAAAATTCACTCCCTGTGAGAGCATGGTGTTTATCACTTGGAAGTCTGCTGCAGATCCCTGACCTAACCTGAGACTGCTCTTCAGGCCCAAAGGTTACATCATGACTAGAATGCTAACCAAACATTTGAGCAAATAATGACAGCAATACCTACAGGGTTGTATACAATATGGTTACATTGCTCAATGGTCTGACATCACTTTCACAGACCTCAGTTGGAATGCCACTTTGCCATTAATACCTAACTGGGCAAACACAGGAATGTGAAATGTAATGGAAATATTTACCAGCTCAATGTCCTCGTGCTGTGGGTGTTTTATTAGCATAGCAATCCCATATTTTAAGTGAGTGCTATGAATTAACACTTGTACCTTTCGAGGGACCAGTGGTATTACTAGAATGCAGTGCCACTGAAAGTAGACAATAGACTTGTACGAAATGTTGACGCAATCCAAACGGCAGCAAGATTTATCACAAGCATGCAGAGACGTATCCCCGGCAAAAGGACCACCTTGTGGAGATCCTCAGACAGACTGACAGACAGAAGCAAGGGTGCTGGGCAACAGGCAGCACGATGAAGCAGCACACTGGCTTTCAGGACTATTGGGTCAGGGGAGAACAAAGACCTGCTGTCCGTCACTGCCACACACACACACACACACACCGAGCTATTTATAGCACCACACTCAAAAAGAAACCATTGGACAAATTAGTGCAATCATATTGGGCGTGAACTAAACAATCCTTTCCCCACCTCATGAAATTTAAGAGAGCTGGAGTGATATGCACCTGATTCAAAGCAAGTACAACTATAGAATCACTGCAAAGTGAAGACAGGGGGAGTGGTAATGGCTAGTAAACATATCTTTGAACAACACAGAGTCATAACTATGTCTAAAGCCAGATGTAGACAAAATATGGATAATGATATCCATGAAGAATAGACAGTGAAAGAATTGTGAAAGATCAGAGAAATCTCGGATAACAGTGTTATATGGTAAAACAATAATCAAGTTGACAGTAATTATGTGATAGGGTGAAGGTAAAAATAACCAGATATGATATGACTAGATATGATTTACCGAAGGATATATTATGAAAGAATGGATCAGGAAAGCACTCTGCTGATTATTAATCAATAATCACTCAATTCAAATGTGCCTATATAAACCTCAGCAAACACAACCAACAATGTTGTGCCACTTCATGGTTTTATTTTGCTAAAAAGAGATATCCTACATATACTGCAACTCTGACTACTGACTCCTCTCTGGTGAAGAAAAATGCATTATCTGAACAAAGCCACAAAGCAGGTGTGGGAAAAGAAAACAGAGCTGTATATGCCTGCTGAGACAAGGCAATTATAAAACAATTTCCTCACTTGGTGCTGGAATCGGTGAGATATGACAGCTGTATTGCTCCATGACTGTAGGCTGGATGGAAGCATACATCAAGTCAGAATGTATTAAAGGTTACAGAAAGAGAAAACAAATATGTTTGGAGCCCAGGCTTGTACCGTCACCACTGCACAACTGCATATTTAGGAGGTTTTACTTACAACACTATGTTACAAACAAAAATATTAAATCTATAAATCTTAAAGCCAGACATTCTTTATTAAGCCTGACAAATAAGTATAGTAAATACAATCTAGTTTATTTGTGACAAACTCAAATGAGAGGATTAGAGACAATCCTTCAGATGAGTCCTCAATAATTTTTAACATTAGGCTACTGTTTGCCTACAATAGCAGCACACACAAATATGATTTCACTTCTTATCTCCAGCATTTGAGCTGTACAGGCAATGTATGACAAGTTAAAAATATACGTAAGGAGAGGCTACACTGAGATAGATAGATAGATAGATAGATAGATAGATAGATAGATAGATAGATAGATAGACACCCACATACACACATACATCTCACACATAAAAATCAATCACAGAAATGTAAAAATTAAAGAGCATGTGAAGTGATTACAAAGGTCTGGTATGGACTCCCCATGTGATGCATTGACCATGATAACGTGCTATGGTAGAGTGTGTGCAATGGTGGTAATGCAAAAGTGAAGAGTGCAGGGATTGAACAGTGTAATACCTTTGCTTGTTATTAAATATTAATTATGACTATGAAAAGACAAGAATGTAAACATAATAGAATTGCTTAATAAACAGGAAAAAGAATATACTTTAAGAACAATATGTAACAGGAAATAAGTTATGAGATGTAGATGTTATGACCACAGTCCAGATTGTGTAGAAGGGCTAATATAGCTGATATGATGTAGGGGCTGAGAGAGACAGGCTCATGCTGAGATTTCTCCCCTCCCCTTTTGTGTGCATTGAAAAGTTGGATGGCACTGTTACAGATATTTCCTCAAAATCACTTTCATGTCAAGCCATCTGGAGGAAAACAGGAAGCTCACTATTTTATAACACTTGCTCTGTAAAAAACCCCACATTCAAAGCCTTTTAGCACATTTGGTCCCTGTGGTTCCTTCCTCTTTCCCCTTTCCCCATTCTTTACCTCCCTCTCTCACTGGACTTAGAATAGACTGCAGTAGAAATCTTGTTTTTATAATGACAAGTGAGTAGCCTATTATTCTCCTACATGTTGTCAGTGGCATTGAGTGAGAGGTCACTTTACATGAAAAGCTGGAGCTGAAGAACTGGGCACTCCAGCCCCCATATGTCTAAGCAATGAGCATAACTAGTGCAATATGGTGGAATTAATGGCGTGGTGTACAACATCCACAGATTGATTCAAAGTCAGTGAACATGTGTTTGCGATGGCGCTCCGCCTCTGTTAAATTTAAAGTTGTGGTGCCGTGCTGCAGTTTCACAGTATAACAGTATTAACTGTGGCTGCTCTATGAAAAAGATCAACATCTTATCCCATTAGTGCTCATAATGCTTCAAACCTCACTTCAAACAAACGCTGTATCTAATTGGCATAGCTTTGCAAAGAAAAGATGCGCTAACATGAAAACATCTCTGGGCTAATAGAAAATAAACCAAACACAGAGGGGATTTTGTCTGATCCAGGTGCTTGGCAAAAAAGGAAATGGCTCTAAGAATATACTGTTCATAGCAACATCTGCTGAACGAGTTAACTTTAATATTAATCTCAACCAATTTGCAAGAGACATCATATTATCACTTCAGTGTGGAAAACACATGTGTATATAAAATGTTTGTTAGTCTTAAGAAATTGGCAGTTCCTATGGCTTAACGGTTTTTATCACACTATTTTACAAGCCACACAAGCATCTCTCAACAATCAATACATCCCCAATGAAGTAGGGAGATTGCTGGGGCTACACAGCAGTGATAATGAAGATGGTCGTGGTGGCTGAAAATACAGGAGACTCATTGAGCCACACCACAGTGATAAGAGATAGAATGATGTTATCAATACATTTACAGGAACATTAACCTAAACCGTAAACCTAAAAGCATGTTCTGTAGCCTATGTGTTTTAGTTCAGTCAATTCCATGGATATGTCAGTAAGAGTGGATCAGTATACATATGATTTGCATTGTTGCAATAATATTTTGGCAATACTGCATCATATCAGCTTTCTGATATTAATGCTTACATATTCCAGGAATCAAAACTTGATTTTCTTTTTTTTTTTACCCAAGGCAAGTCCTCTCATGTTGGGTGAGTAGCTTACACAACGATAGCCTACAATGCAAAACATGCAAAGGAGTCGACCAACACAAATGAGACAACTTAATAAACGAGTGCTTGATGCTTGACTCTTGATTTGTGAGGATCTGACCATTACAACCATTCTCACCAAAAACTACAGACTACGAAAAACACACCAAACAGTCACCTATGCATCTGCATTTCGTTAACAATGGCATTAAGGCAAACCATAACTATTAAATAACACAACGTTGCACACCCGGCTATTTACATCCTACAGGGCGGTACTACTCAAGGTCACTGGTAAGTTTCTTTGTCAATGCAGCATTGAGATTCCTGGTGAGTTGATGGAGATGATCCACGTTTACACCAAATAAGCTATTCACTGCACCTCAAATCGTGTCAGAATACCATACACGTAAATGCATGTGTTAAAAAACTGAAAATGAACGATGCTGTCACAAAATACAGAGAGAATGCACTGCCTGGCTTGACAGAACCCAGAATACGCAAAGCTGGTTACAAGTTTACCCAACAGGAAACGCATGCCAACCGGCTTATAGACATTGCTTCCGTTGATTTTTATCGGAAATGTGGCGTGTAAAGTCGTAATATTTCTGGAGAGAGGACTGATACATGAATTGCGTCATACAGCTTTACCAAAATATAACTGTGGGCTCTGTTCGCAATACTTCTGGTTATATGTTACGCATTCCAACAGATTGCTAGGCGCGTGAACTACGCGTGTCTTTAAAAGACAACAGGCGCGGCAGACTGAGTTATGCTACCTGTTAATGTGATACATTTTGAGAAAAAAATATTTATAAAAGCCGAACAAAACATGTAACTTACCTTTCCCTCTTGTTTCTTTCGCCATCCTCTGTACGCGCCTCGCAGAAGAGGCAAATGAGCACTGTGGCGCGTGTTTTCACTGAGTTTAGACCGCACAGCTGTCTTTTCTTCAGTCTCCCTAGTCCCTGCTCCTTGAAGCCTTCGTTCCTACCAACGGAGAAAAGCCAAGGGTTGCTATGCCACTCGTGTCATTTATAATGCGGCAGTCCCTGAATACAACGTTTTCCAGACCCATGAAGACTACATGTATTCTACAAAACTAGCTAGACTTCAGGCATACTGTTTATGCGGACTTTTCTGATGCCCTCCCCTGTTTAACTGTAGGACAAGAATTTCAAGGTCTAATGTTTGACTGCCTCCAGTGGTGTACTTCTGAGGCATATCTGAACAGACGTCCCTCTTGCACAATCTCTACTGAAAATATTCTCGTGTTTGGTATTTCTCAGCTGCTTCGCTTGGCTTACGTCAAAATATGTCACGAGTCAATTACGAGATTTTAAGTAGGAACTGGTAATGTGGTGTCTTGGACTTTATGACTCAGTCTTACTGGTAGAATATTACGACTGAAACACCCACTTCTATTGCATTTAGGATGCTTAAGTGTCCATGTGGATTCGTTTCAGTTGATCACTAGGCTACTAGTGTCTTGGTGGAGGTGGGCATGGAAGGGGAGGGAGGGTGTGCTATATGCTATATCTTGTGATGTGAGATGTGAACACTCCAATAAGTAAACTGAGTAGATTAACCGGACAGTCATTATCCCCCACAGATACACTTGCTGACTACAGATAGCTTTTTGTTGTTGTCGCCTACTGGTGTTGTGCTGCAGCTCTGTTTCATTGCTGGTCTTCCACAGACCAATCCTCTTCTTTCATGAAACAACATAGGCTACCGTACATGACCAAGATGAAGGTTGGGTGTTGAACTTTTTATTTTTTTGTAAGAAAACCTCCCACTTGTTTTTTTCTTATCCATCTTTTCATAGCCTGCAAGACTGAGTTACTCAAAACATGGATGCACTGCATTGTGCCAAAAGCCAAAGTATTATTGATCAAATGTAGAGTGACAATGATTATTGTCTATGTTTATTCATCTGTTACTTATATGTTGGATTAATCAAGCAGTGGTTTGGTCAATAAAATGACAGAAAATGGTGAGACATGGCAACAAGTGCTTCCAAAACGTCAAAATGACATCCTCAAAAGTCTTCTTTTGTCTTCACCTCAAATATATTAAGTTTACTGACATTGAGGGATAAAGAAATAGAAAAATAAAAATCAATTATAAATTGAAGAAAAAAAAAAACAATTATAGTAATACTTATCATAGAATAATTATTAATAATTAACATAGAATAATTAGCAATCAATAGTTGGTATCCAATCGATTCATTGTTGCAGCTCAAGTCAAATGGTTAGTCAGATTGTTTTGTCATTACACTCATTTCGAGTAAATTACCAGCACCCCATCCTTGATTTCTTCACAGGGTTGCCGAGAGTATAAGGACACACAATCAATGCGATGAGTGCCAAGGCCGATTCTGTTGCCCATCTGCGTTTTGTAGGCAGCACAGCTTGGGACTGTTGAATGGAGAACACCGTCTCAGAGATCTATTATAACATATTGATTTCTTTCAGAAAACTTGCCACAGCTAATATACTTAAAAAAAAAGCTATATTGACAGAAATTTTCAATACCCCTAATACCACATCAGTCATATTTAGACTCCCCCCCCTAAAGAATCTATACCAAGGTTTGGTTTTATGTGTGTTAAAATCAATGGTTGGGTTCAGTCAAAGCACTTCAAAGCTTACAAACAAGCCACAAAAAAACATGACATTCTACAAATGTAGTCTTATCTAACTCCATCGAGCAATGCAGACATGCTTACAAGACATATGTCCAATTAGCAAGATATCACCATCTGACCACACAAGGCTAGTGTTCAGTCTATTGGGCTAACAAAACCAGTTATGAAGGAAGTCACTATGAGATCGCAGGAAGAAAGCCCAAATGCATTCCCTACACAAGCACCCTTAAATGGATATGGACAGAACCAAAGTCCTGAGGCATATATCCTCTTCTCTAATCTCTCTGCAGCAGCCGCGATGCAGTACTACAATCCACGAGGGAGACAGACTATTTGTTCCAGTCAGGAAGGGCAATGACAAAACAATTCTGGCCCAAGACTTTGCATTGAAATTCTAGTAAGAGCAACCAAAAATAAATAGCCCATGGGCCAAAGTAGGCAGAAAGACAGATAGCATTGATTACTCTGGACAGGCTTGCAAGCAAAAAAGACTAATTGAATTAATTGGAACTTTATCCTTTAGCTGAAATTCTATCCATGAAACTGGAGGACCTTTTGCCAAGGATCATTTCCTCTGATTTTTTAGAAGCCTACTGATAAACACAAGAATGCATACAGGCAGGAATAATCACAAGAATACATACAGACAGGAATAATCTTAAAATATGTGTTTATTAAAAATAAACCAACATTATTCTTTCATTAAATATTATCACATCTGTTGTCTCAAGTCTTATCACCCCTTTTAAAACAAACATTCTTACTCTCTCTCTCTCTCACACACACACACACACACACACACACAAAGACACACACACACACACACAAAGACACACACACGTAGTGGTCCGAACATGGGCAGATGATCAGTTGAGGGTGTCTTTGGTGGATTGGGTGTGTAAATGGCATTGGCACCTGTTAAAAGCCCATCTGATATTTTCTCTCTAGATTTGAACACAGGCTGCTTCTGGATGAGACAGTGTTAACTCCTCTGCTGAGAGAAATATAAGAGGGGTTTTATGACTCAATTAAAGCACTGCTACCAAGCGAACAGCTTAGTTTTAGCTTCAAAGAGCATCATGACATGGTTGTCTTTATTCCTCAAACAGACCAAATCTTTCTTGTCACATATACAATTCCTTTTTATACGTAAGCCTTTGTGGTGATTAAATGCATGGTGCACTATCAGTGAGGCATATCAGAGACAAACTAGGGAAAGTGGACTGAGCTATGGGAGAAAAAAATATACAAAATACAAACGTAATGAAACTCTTTATGCTCCATGCACTGACAGCTTCCAATGGGAAATGGTTATATTATTTCCAAGTATCTAAGACACACACACAGACAAACGTCACACTGAGACACCTACATGTAAGACAAAATGAAAGCATAACCTGAGTCCAATAGCACTGACAGAATGGCGGCTCATTTTCCACATGCTTCCTTCGGACAACCAGATAGTCTTAAGGCAGCAGACGTGTCTCCATGCATTTGCGTGTGAGCCGAATCCCTCAGCCACTCTCTGTCTTCCTGTCAGAGGCAGGGCCCCAGGGGCTGTCCCAACATCTGGACGTCCCAGTCTTCTGTCAGCGCACCCCCTGCTTTCCCCCTGGGGCCTCTGACACATACACCAGCAAACTACAGCAACTCCAAGCCAAGCCAGGCCTTTCTCTTTATGAAAGAAAACATGCGCTCACTCATGGTGTGCCAAGTCATGTCTGTCTTTTTTTTTTTTTTAAGTTCCTGCTCTCCCAGGACTAGTGGGTGCTGGTGTATAAAAATAAAATGGAGGGAAAAATGCATGGAGAGCACGCAGCTTTAGTGAAGGGGTAAAAACAAACAGGCTGCCTCCCATGCTGCCAGTTAAAAACTTTATTTTTCATCAGCCTACTTCAAGCACTGCATTTTAAAAAGTGATAAAAGAAGTGACTATATTCTCTCTTTTGCATGTGGTGAATGAGTGGGTGCAATGAGTGTATGTGAAGGTGATGTGAATGGAATCTCATAATCCTGTTTCGCACATCCCCATTAGCCTTCAACTCTCATTAACATGGACGTCCCCAGCGGCAGCGGCTCACCCATGCATTAGGGCCTCAGTGAGAACTGGCCAAAAGTAGGTGCGAAAAATGGCGGATTCACTCGAAGATACTTGGATACATTCCATCGGCCAAAGGCTCTGCACAACTATGAACTCAATATTTCATAATCCAATGATTTCACTGTCACTCTTTTAAGTCCCTGAATATACAAAAAAAAAAAATACACACTGAATTAAAAAAAAAAAATATACAAAAAAATGAGAAGAATCCTCCTCAAATGTTTTCAATCTCAAAATGTTTTCTCTCCTTTGCAAGGGAAAGGGAGAATTACTGAGAGGGATTCTTACAGACTGCCTCCATCATCTTCCCTGCACCACCCCTACACACTCGCCGTTCGCACAGACGAGGGGGGCGACTGGATCGGTCGCAGGAACTCCGACGTAAAGACGGCCTCAGCGTATTCCTCGCACGCGTCCTGGAACTCGGCGGCGACGTCCGCCAACGCCTCCGTCATCAGCTCCTCCGCCAGACTGCCCGGGAGGAGACAGAGGAATGAAATCATTAATTAAAAAAAAATACAGAGCGCATCAAATGATAGCTGAGCTGTATCCCAGATAGGCAATTTACTATAATCAAAAAGGTGGAATTCATTCATTAGCGGCCCTTTCACTTTTAATAAGAGCTCTCTTGCCCTGGCAGGGCACAACGTACACAAGGCTGGCTGACCCTATCTGGTCACAAGAGAGGCCTTTCCCTGACTGATGAGAAAACGGTCTAAAAATACAGCGGGTTACGTATTCCCATTTCCCCCCAAACATCCACACTGCAGTGTATCTGAGAGACAGCCAATTCATGAGAGAGAGAGAGAGAGAGAGAGAGAGAGGGATGGCAGAGAGGAAGGAAAGAGAGAGAGGGAGTGCAGACAAATAAATGGAGAGACAAGGGAGTGAGACAGAGAGCAGACCATAGACACATACATAGAATGAGAGAACGAGGGAGAGCAGAGTAGCCTCAGTGAGAGAGAGAGGGAGAGAGAAAGAAGCTAGAGAGCAATGAAGCGGCAGCCTGTGCCAGACCCCACAGTGGCTCGGCGCTGCTTATTAGCCACATCTCTGGACCGACAGACAGGTCACTTGACTGACTGAGAGCCTTCATGCGACAGCTCCAGTCATTTCCCATCTCTCCAGAATAGTAATGAGGCCGGCGCCTCCGGCAGTGCTCCTCTCTCACGGCGGCTACAACCTAAACTGTCCTCGACTGGATCACCCATCCCTGCTACCACCACTCCTCCCATCCCCTTCAGACACCATCACATTCTCACTTTGGCCATCTACTTGCTGTAGAGAGGAGGAGAGAGACCGACACAATGCTGTACCCTTGGAGACAACTGGTGCTGACTGTTATTACCTTTTCCAAGGGTAACAGTTCTTCAGCTAATCATTTTCAAATCGTTCTTCCAAAAGTTTCACTGGCCCACGCAGTCCTACAGGCTAGTGAGGCATGTGTGTGTGTGTGTGTGTGGCGGGGTGAGGTGGGGGGTGCCGTGGCCCTTAGTGTGCTCTAACATTTCCCTTCAAGCAGCTGAGGCTGAGCAGTGGGTACTCGAGAGCAAAAAAAAAATAATAATAATTTCACTTTCATATTTTTACATGTGTCTCGGTGGAGCGGCGCCAGCAGATTCTCTGCAATGCGCCAACTTTACAATTCAGTGGAATATGCAAATCAGATGGTGGGTGGGTGAGCCAATGCCAAGCTAAACGGCTCGAGAGCGTAATGGGACCCCTCCACGATCCCACACCACGGAGGCACCATTACAAGTCCACTAAACCACCAGACTCAAGCCATAGCTAATGTTTGATAGGCAGCTGAGTGAACCCATGGCCCCTGGCCAGGTGAGCACGCGACTTGGTATTCAGGGGGATCGCTGGAAGTTATCACATTACACCTTTAGCAGCGGCTCTGGGCATAAACATGAGTGGATGTAAGTGTCAGGAGTGTGTCGAGCATGTGGAGGTAAATAAATAAATAAATAAATAAATAAATAAATACTCAACTAAATGGCACAGCTGAACCACTGACGACAGAGCTGCTCTTTTCGAGGGCTTGTTTCACCTGAACAGGCGTTTACTACTGTGTGGAGCAGTGTCTTCACCACTGCGCACTGCCACAAATGAGCAAAATCCGATAGCTGGAATTGACTTTCACTAAGTCTGACAAAGACGAAAGATTTAGCCTCGCCCAAAGGCACCCGTTCCTCTAATAGCATAATCTATGGCTTGTTATACTTGTCTGTTTGTGTACACTGATCTGATCACTGACTGGTTACGATCTGCACGTCACAATGTACGTACCGGTACTTTGCAATAAAACAAATCCAGTGTATAGAGTCACAGATGTTTGATAACATCACTGAAGGGTTTACAGCATTTTAATGCTATCATTTGTTCTAAATTTCCAAAGTAAAATAAATAGGCCCATCTCATTCAGAACACAAATCTTCACATACATATTTTTTCACTGCCATAAAATGTACTTCCCATTTTTATGTAATATCATGTGTGTTAATGAGTTGAAATGTACTGTGATAAACACACACGATAAACAGAATATGGATGACACTCACCTGTCTGCGATGGCCCAGGGGTTAAAACTGCCCACTGCCTCATGGGAGACCAGCCTCAGGTAGGCATTGTGATTTTCCCTGTACCTCAGGATGCTGTTGAGCGTGCTGCTGGGCAAAGACAGCTGGACTCCTCCCGGTCGATCTACTCTGCCATTGGTGCTCTGCTGTAGTTGGGGCTCATGTGCCGGACTGCCACTCTCCAGGGCTGGTGTCTCAAACAAGACACTGGATGGTAAAGAGATGTATAAGATAGGCAAAACATTCAATTACATCTTTATTATGCTGAATCAATGGCATTTCTGAAGTTATTATGACTGATGAGACGAAGGTATTATAACATTGAATGATTTGAGAGATGCAAAAATAAATTCATAGGCTGGGCTTGAACAGATTCAAGCAACAGCAGTCAGAGTGCAAAACCTCGCCCCTACATTTGGTCGGTAAAGAAGGTTAAATAAAAAAATTAAAAAAAAATCATGCATCTTTTTTTTTTTTGCTTCCTGCAAGAGGATCATTATGTAGGAGAAGACCGAAATATGGAGACACATGATAAGCATGAAAATGTTAAGTAATCAATAGGGCTGCACAATTAATCGAATTTTAATCACAATCACGATTTTGGCTTCCCACGATCAAATTTGCGTGATCGAGCGATATTAAAAATGCGTGCTCTACCCATTGAACCAACCTGGCAACCCATAGAACACTCCGCTACAAAACAATGTGCCTGCATGCATCCTACCAATGACAACTGTTCCCTGCACTGCTCAGCCTGATGCAATGCTCAGTTTGGATGCACTGTGGACTAGTAGCATTATGTTAACTATTAGTAGGCTAGTTAGACTATACAAAAAAACGACGATCAAAAATCAAATGTGTGGCACAGCAGGCCAAGAGCTTGTCCCTCGAAACGGATCATCCGTTGTTCGAAAATATTTCGGATTTCAGGCAAGTGGAGTTAACCAAAAACTTAAGCAAAGCAGGGCTCTCAACTCATACCGTGAAACGCATCACATGAAACCACACATGCATTTTTATCACGTTAACTTTTAGTCCTTGTTTGCTTCCTCCGATATAGCCTATAATAGGAGTTGAGCTAACGACGGGATCCGTGAATTATATTAATGTATTTAATAAGCTACATGTGCAACCTACAATGCATATGCGTTTCAAGACACAGCCTACTCAAAACGAGTGAACAATAATGAAATTGTAGCCTACACGTCAGTGTTTTACATATCAACGAATGACTAAACCAGGGGTGTCCAAACTGCGCGCCCGCCACGCACTTTAATCCGCCCGCCCGAGCATTTATTAGTTTATCATAGATCCGCCCGCCACACTTTAATCCGGCCTGCCAAGCATATAATTAGGTTATCATAGCTAGCTATTTTTTTCCCAGTGATAGACGTTATGATTAACTTCAGGCTACTGCAAACTGCTTTACACTCTTCCTAAAGAACGTTTACAATATCAATGTCAAAACAGCTTGTTACATCGAGATACATAGTATCTCCATTGCAGCAGATCTTACCACGTTATGCTACTCCATTTAATTGGGAACGCATTTGAGCGTGCACAAGAGAGCGCGCAATGGCATTGGCAACAGTTCCCATTACTGACCATTTACAAATTGAGTGGGCACAGCACTAGCCATAGGCTATTTGAGTGGATCTGGCAAAGGGTCTTAAATTGACAAGTGCACCATTTATAAATGAATTAAAAAGCATCAAATTAACAGTATTTCTTAATACTTTGTAATTACTGTGTTGCCGTTAACGTTTCCCCAAATATTAACAAAGTAGCAAGCTGAAAGTTTGGAAGTCACAGTCAATCTATATTTGCAGTAATTTTGGGGAGTAAATGTGAGTGGAAGAATTTGGGTGAGCCAGATAGCAAGTCCAATATGTTTAGGGGGGAAAAATATTTTTGTCACTAAAATTAAATAATAATTGTGATAAATAATTGTGATCTCAATATTGATCAAAATAATCGTGATTATCATTTTGGCCATAATCGTGCAGCCCTAGTAAACAAGCACACCCACACACAACAGACGGAGACTACAGGTGGGTCTCAAAAAATTTGAATATTGTGGAAAGGTTTTCCAACCTAATATAGTTCAAAAAGTGGATCTTTCATATATTCTAGATTCATTAGATATAAAGTAAAATATTTCAAGCCATTTTTTGTCGTAATCTTGATGATTATGGCTTACAGGTCATGAAAACCAAAAATGAGTATCCAAAAATATTAGAATAAAGAGGTTATAATACAGAAATGTTGGTTTCCTGAGCCTTTAAACTCTTAGTATGGTTCTGTAAACAACCACAATCATGGGAAAGACTGCAGACTTGATAGTTGTCCAAAAGGCACTCATTGACACCCTCCACAAAGAGGGTAAGCCACAGAAGGTGGGCAGGAGCTCATGGAGTGCTGTATGAAAGCATATACATGGAAAGTTGACTGGAATGGAAAAGTGTGGTAGGACACCAGACCCAACAATACAGTTGCTATCAAAGCAACCTGGGCTTCCATAACACTTCAGCAGTGCCACAGGCTGATTGCCTCATTGATGCAGTAATTTGTGCAAAAGCAGCCAGAACAAGTATTGAGTGTATAGATTAACTATTTTAGATTAGTCAAATTAGTCAGATTAGTTCATTTCTTTTCAAAAGGTCGACATTTCTGTATTATAACCTCCTTATAACCTAATATTTTGAGATACTCACTTTTGGTTTTCATGAGCTGTAAGCCGTAATCATCAAGATTACAACAAAGAATGGCTTGACATATTACACTTTATATCTAATGAATCTAGAATATATGATTTGATATGATAACTTTTTTAATTAAATTGGGGGATAAAAATGAACTTTTCCATGATATTCAATTTTTTTGAGACCAACCTGTATTATAATACCTCCTGTCTCTACCTGGGGGAAAGGGTAACAAGCTCATTTTTGTAGAAAAAGGAGCATTCCCATCTGTTTAAGGTCAACACATTGTTCTCCTTGGCTACACCTCACACTACAACGACCCACTGAGCATCATGGCCTCTAAATGACCTGCTGTGTTTCAGGCTCCTTTCTCCCTTGAGGTGGAGCAGAGGCGGTGTTGGTTTTGGAGCGATGGCTGCACATGCAAGGGGAGGACTGGCTGGCGGTGCCCAGAGTGAGCTGGGCCTCAGCTGGCTACCGACATGTCCAGGGCCACTAATCCCTTCTGCGAGCAAAACAGCACCAAGGCAGCAACAGCACTCGCCACGGCTAAATTTAGAGAAGGGGGAGAGGAGGCAGAGGCAGCACTACCAGCGGAGCATGGCAGCCACACAACACAAGCGTCACCATCAAGGCAGTAGGAACACCAGCCACCAGGAACAACCCCCACCTCCCCTGCCAGATTCTCACCCTTGTCTCAGCCCTACAGCCTCTGCTCCAGCTGCGAGGGGTGAGTCGTGGCCAGGGGCTGGCAGGGATCGGGGAGCCACGGCCAAAGCCAACGCAACAGATCAGCCAGTTCTCTAGACCCAGACAGACTGTATTAAGGTCCACCAAACCCCCACAGCCAGATTGGCAGTGCTGTCATCACAGCCCTCATCTATGCCACCTACACAAGGTGCTCCCTTTGTCCTTCACAAGCGGAGTAAAGTGCCAACATGCTGCCACCCACTGCAGGGCCCGCAGCATTCGATGGCACTTTAAGGGCAGGAGCGCTCGCTCTCCCAACTAAAGCAGCCCCATTTTAAATATTAACAGGGCTGTAAAGTTCTTAGAAATAGAGCAGTAATCCCCACTTAGCGGCTCTCGGAGGGATCCGCACTCTGCCAGACGGGAGAACAAGGACAGGTGCTCTCCAGGCGGCGGTGATGAATGCTGACTCACAGCCCCAGTCTGGGCTCCAGCGACCCTCCACAGCTCCGCTGAACTACCAGGGCCAAGGTGAAGTGGAGACGAGGAGCGCAGCAGGCGTGCTAGAGTTCACTGTGGTCTGAATGGGCTGCTTCATAAAAGCTGGTACCATGGAGGGACTGCAGGGTATCGAAGGCACGCTGGCAATATATCAGAGGGCTGGGCAGGGCATCTAGCCTGCCTTGGTCAATGAGGCTGTTTCGAGCCTCACAGGCTCACAGTTGGGGGCCAACCATCAAAACATGCACACACCAACCAATTCACGCTAGCACAGATGCTAAATTCAGTCACCCGCAGCAAAAAAAGAAGCCACACATCCGCACCAGATAAGCTGCATTACCCCATAAATCCCTGAAATAAGATTCAGAGCTGAGGTTGCGTGAAAAAGACCGTTTCATCCCCTTCCTCGAAAACTCCAGCGGTCTATTAATGGAGGAGAGAGGGGGCCCAAGTCCAACGCAGTATATCAAAGAGAAGGCTGCATCGAGCTCGCTAGAAACTCAAATCTGTTTCAGAGATAGCAGGGGGTGATTCAGCAACAGAGAGGAATGTTAGGAAGCAAGTCTCCAGAGGAAAAAAAAAAGCACAAAGTGGAAAGCTTGGGCAACCGGGAGAGATGAAGCACCAGGAGGGGAGAGGAGGCAGACAGATGGCAGCGGGCTGTGAGAAAGGCCGTGGGGCACCTGTACCTCATTACAAAAAGGTGTCGATGAACTGATGGAGCGTATAACTTCAGAGTTTACTATTTAGAGTAATGTGTGTGTTTATTGCAGTACTGGAGGGGCTTTAAATAAAACATTTAGTTTCATTTGGCAGGGATGGTCAGGGATGTGTAGAATCAGAAATAGCAAATGTGAAAAAAAGCTAAATATATGACATAAAATATTCTAAAAGTGAGAGCCCCCCCCACACACACACACCACCACGGTGAAGCCAGGCACCACACATCTCTGACGTCCCCCATTGATGTGCGCACGGCTTTGGGCCAGGCAGGTGGTCGGTCAGACACGAGATCAGTCGCTGTGTCTGATGTGCTCTCCTGCTCGCTCCCTCTCGCCATGGAGACAGAGTTGCCCCCTCCACCACCACCTCCCCCGCGCTCACCAGGGTGTTGGCCACAGCGCCACGATTCTGTTCACTGTTCTCCAGGACCACCCCCCTTGGGCACCACAGACGCCGCTTGAGCTAGGTGAGGTAACCTACTGCAAAAAAACTTCTGATCTAACACGAGCTGAGTGTTCTCTCGTTAAATCTGCAGCAGTGGCTCACTGAGCGTGCCCAGATTTAACGTGGGCTCTCCTCTCCTCGCCCTCTCCCAATATTTAATGTAGCATCGCTGCACTGTCATTCACATCACATTACATGCCAGTTAAGACATTTAATTAAAATAAAATAAAAACCCCGAGAGATTCGGTAATGATGAGTAGATGAGGAACTTCTCTAAAGAGTCACTGAGCGAGTAGACACATAATACTGATAATGCAAGTCCATTATCCATCACAAGCAAGCGTTTGGGACAAAGTAACTCAATCATCACAAATCAGACATTCATGTGGAGGAGTAAAACTGCTACATATCAAATAGGGGCAGCATAGCGTCAATTGGGGGAGTTTTTGTGTGAGGATCAAATCACCGCCGCACAAAACACACACACACACACACAAAATAGAAACACACACACAGGCAGGCAGACACAGACACATTCTTGGCTCCATAATCACATCTCAACGCAGAAGCTGGAAAAATAGATTAGGCAGGTAAGCAGCTCCAATAAGCTTCATAACAAATCAGATGACAGTCATGTTTTAAATGATTGTGTTCAAACGGACATCCAGACATTTCTCTTCCTCTGTCAATTACACTCTTATGGTACTCTCAATGAGCCAGTAGGGCATGCACAAAGAACCCCACGGTCTCCTCATCAGTCAATTAAACACAAAATTAGGAAGCGATTTGAGAACCGACAACACTGAAGAGAAGTCACCTGCATTTGCACAATGGCAGGGCCCATCATGCACTGATTGCAGATGTGTCTGTTTATGCATGTGTGTGTGTGTGTGTGTTGTGTGTGTGTGTGCTTTTAGAAGAGAAAAAAAAGCAATATTTGCCACAGCAGAAAGACACTGTGTGTGTGTGTGTGTTTATAGCCAGAGGGGAGTGCATTGGAGCCGAACAGTGCGTGTTGTGAACACAGGTAATCAGAGATTAGGCGGCACATAATGAGCAGGGAACAGTAATCAGCAGCTGTGGCCCAATATCTGCTCCAGCGCTGACTCACGCCACCACTGCCCACTCGGCTACTCACAAACTCACACGGAGACCACGGCGCTCAGGCTATTAACATGTCATCTTTTTGACACTCCAAAAAGGCGCTCCAGACATCCTCTATCTCCTGTGGCCGAATTTCTGCGAGTTATTAAGTTACTTCTTTATGGGCCGGTTTCCTTTGCATGGATCAAACCTAATCCTAGACCCAACGCTTTTCTCAATGGAAAAGTAGGTACACTAAATGATTATTTTTCTCAATGGAAAAGTAGGTACACTAAATGATAATTTTCTCAATGGAAATCTCCACTGAAGTTCTGCTTTATTCCAGGACTAGGCTTAATCCATGTACAGAGAAACTGGCCTTAACTATGTAGTTTTATACTGGAGTCTGAGTGAATTTCTTACTCTCAACTTTTAATTTAGCAGTGCACGTGCAGCAACACTGCAGCATTTGGTACGTCTCCAAGCTACTTTAAATAACATGGGAGTCCTCAGCACTCTTAAGAGTCGATTTAAATTACTGCTGGTAGCTCTGATGCAGACCACGAACATCCTGGACAGCGGAGTTCATCTCAGCTCAAGCGCCTCGGCCCCATCGGTCATACAAAATCATCCATCATGTCCAGCTGACACTTCCTCTGAGCAAACCCATCTCGCTTCACATCAACTCAAAAGTAGAGAAGGGGGAAGAGAAAAAAACCATCTGTTGGACAGCTGACATCAGAAAAAGAAGCGCCCGTTGGAACACATCGGGAAAAATACCCCCACTCGGGACTTCAAGCCAAATTAATCAGCCAGCGGCTGCCCATCTCTGGGGGTCACGGGGGAATAGGCGACGTGCCGCACCGTCCCTGGCTGCTCGCTGACAAACTGCCGTGTTTGTTAAAGACAGGGTTTTTCCCAGCCAGCCTTGCTGCAGGGCAGCTGATGGGCTTCTCTCCGCTCCCCAGGGAGGGACTACAAAAGCACCCGTTTTACAGGCGAGCCTCCAGAGAGAGCGCCATGTCTCTCCATCCCCGAGAAGGAGAAAAAGGAGGGGGAAAAAGAACACCACAAAAAACAGCAGTAAGTATCTAAGGCATCGGAGTATACTGCAGACCCTCCTTTACTCACAGCAGTAAGTATCTAAGGCATCGGAGTATACTGCAGACCCTCCTTTACTCACAGGCTTGACCAGATAGTGGCCAGCACTAATAACTAATATGATGCAGGAAAATTGGAGGGAAGAAAAAAAAAACCCTCCATCAGTAGCTTGGTTTAAAAAAAAAAAAAAAAAATCAATATTTGCCACAGCAGAAAGTGACTGGCTGACTTATTTTTCCTTGCCGAGGGAGCGAAAACACATTATGGGGCCATTCCAGTGGCATAAGCGTATGAGAGGGTTTCAGGAATAAGCAATGCCTTCTTAATCTGATACACTTTTTTTCAGTGCATTGACCTTTTCAGCAAATAGATTTTTCTTCATCTGTGCCACTGTGCATGTTTGCTGGAAAAATGTTGCAATACTGAAAATGGCAGACAAATGATGGGGTTGAATTGCATGAAATGAGATGGTTATGACCCACCGCGTAGCTGTTGTTGACTCCCTAAAAAGAAGAGGAGAAAAGATTCACTATCCAGAGCGAGTGGAGATGTGTGACCATACGCGGGCTGGGTTCCTGGTACAGCTCGACTATAGATTGACCTGCCACTCAGCCTAGCCCTCAGCCACTGGAGCATGCTGTTCACTCAGCTGTGGCTGGCAAACACACACACACACACACACACACACACACACACACACAGCTGAACTGTAGGAGAGGTGAGAAGAGTGTCAACAGCGCCGCAAGGACAGAATTATTTAACGGCCGCAGTCATCAGGGTCATCTGCAGGGTCTTCACCCGGCACTCAGTCTGTGCAGCGAAGCGACACACCTTAAACCGCCGCACTCATGAGAGCCCTGGCTGGCTAAAGCCAGGTGTGAAGAAGACAAAGCAAGATGATGCCACTTGGCTCTCCGGCTGTAATATACCAAAATGGACAGGGTGCTTTCACTTAAGAATTTGGCCCTCAGGAAAGACCACGCTTTCAAGCGGCTTTCATTTGCTAATGGTCCCCCAACCAGAAGATAAGACTGCTAAATCTTATAAATCTTACCAACACACAGACACACAGACTTTTACTTCAGATCACTTTCTCCCTTCACTCCCGACATCTCCCTGATCACTCATCTTCTCCTACTCCATCTCCACTCCATCCTCCCACCTCCACTTCCCTGATTAATTTGGTCAGAGAGGAAGTAACTTTGTCTGCTGTGTCCAAGTCCTACAGCTCAGCAGAAGTCCAACTCTCTTGGCAAGGCCCAGGAGGCTGCCACCATGGGGGTTTGGTGGGCAGAGACAGAGACATGCTGTCAGCCAAAATAAAATAAAATAATAATAATTCTCAAGCGCCACTTCTTGACGGACTGTCCACTCTTTCTCTGCCAGCCCACCAGGGCCCATCACTCTTCTCCGTCCTCCACACACTTATTTGTTGGCAGATATAAAGTTCATAATGGCTCTCTGACAATCAAAGATTTGCCTCATTTAAGCCACCTTGCACCACCCTCGCGTTTCCAATCACCATTCTGCTGAGTCATTGAACAGAAATAATGTGTCCATTTAATGATCTCCGACACCATTACCCACAGTAATGCATTCAGTCTGGGAGGGAGCTCCTAAAGGTAGACAACTAGCCATTCAACACAACTATAATAAGATTCAAGAGCCCGCAAGGGCATTCAGCACTGCCATTTCAAGTCAGAACCGGCTAAAAGTTGGAGACGGCACACAGCTTTCAGTCAGAACTAGAGGGTCGGATTAGGGAGGGAAGGCTGATAAAAATGAAATTGAATTTTGGGAGAGAGAGATGTGACGCAGCACAAAAGCTTCCCTGTGCAGTGGCTGAAAGAGAGTAATGAACAGGACATCCTTTTAAATCTTAAAATAAGCACTTGGGTATTGTTACGTGTGGACGCTCACCCTGACTCAACAGGACTTTGCAGAATTATCTCAGGGTTCCTGGTGTGCTTCAGAGTTGGCCGGGTCAGGCGAATGGGCTGTGGAGACAACGGCCTGGACACCACCCCTCCCCTCTGGTCTCCTGAGAGAGAGGGACAGAGAGGGGGCAGACAGAGAAGAAGAAGAAAGACAAAGAGAAAGGGAAGAGAGAGGGAGAAAGAGAATAAATGGAGAAGAGAGAGACAGAGAAAGAAAGCAAAGTCATTACTATCTATTCTGCAGCGCTGCTGCCACCTGCAGGCCACCAGCCACGTCCCTAGTTTATGCAGCATATCTATGTGAACTCCTCTATGGGCAAAGTCACCTTCCTGTGGATTTAAAGAAACAACTACTGAAGTACAAGAGGGTGTTTATTATGCTGCTCTACACACAGGGACAACTTCATAAGGGACTCCCCCAAGGACCTTGACATCACATAAGTTTACATCAGGAACCAAATTAAACATCAGACGACATGCTGGGATTAAAATGCAATGCGGAGTTACTTTCAATCCCTGCCTCCTCTCACCTGCTGGGCAAGTGATGATTTCTAATGACCTCAAATCAAGGCCAATTTAAATCTAATTAGACCCTGTTTATGCCTATTTATAGTTTCATTCTGAAGGCATTCTTCAGAAATTAACTTTGAACAAGAACAGCTCAAGAACAAGAACTAACAAAAAAGATAATCCCCTGGTATGCACATCCTGAATGAATAAGAGATCATTTAAATTAAAGAAGTTTAAGTTGACGTAAAAGATAATTAGAGTCAGAAACTTGTAGCTGTCTCACCTGATTCTGCCTCCGGCTTATCCCAGTAGAGGGGGTCTGAGTAGACAATAGAAGCAAAGCGTCGCCGCACAGCCTCCTGGTCTTTCTGCTCCAACGGGAATCAGCAAGGGAAAAAAAAATGACACATTATTTTCACAATTCATGAGAAAAACCCAGTTTCAAAACTCAAAAGGCAATCGGGCAGTTAGAGAGCGACGGCAACGGGAGGAGCGTGCTGCCCGTCAGAGCTGCTGCCCACCTCCATCTCCTCCATGCTGCAGCATGGTGTCCAGCGTGGGCGCCCGCACCAGGGTGCGGGCCTGCTCCTCCGCCTGCCTGTCCGTCCTGACCGCCTGCAGCGAGCGAGCCGTGTCCTCCAGAAGATCCTCCAGGAGGGCCTCGCTCAGGAGCTCAGCGCTGGCCGCCGTCTGCAGGGGAGAGGAAGAGGGCAGGTGGGTGGACGACACTAGTGATGATGGCTGATATCAAGCCAATAAGGAAAAATGACATGTTCTATGGCTCCCATTGATTCACTTTTATTTATTCTTTTGTTACATTGATGCTTCAAGGTCAACCAAAGTCGACTGGTCATGGCCTGAGAATTTGACCAATCAGCTCTTATTTTCATTTTTGTAAGTACATTACAGTGTTGACACCAGGCTACTTTTCCTGTGCCACAACAGCCTGTTAAATCCAAAAATGAAAATGTAATCAGATCTCAGTAACAGATATTGTAGTAATCACTTTTACCCATAACTAAAACGTATTGGTATTATAATAATAATGACTCTAAGTTTGTTCCATCAACAGAGCTCCAGAGATATTGATATTCTATTTAATTCTGAGTGAGAATCCATCTGCAACCTAAAATTTCTGCAAATTCAATAACAGCACGGTTACAAAATATCCGTTGCGTAATGGTATGTAGTCTATGAAAAACCTCATTAAACATGAAGCCTGAGTCATGCCATTAGCAATGCTTTTCTTTGTGCTTATGTTTTTCAGCAGCCTGTTTCAGACTAGACAATGGCTATCACTTGCACTAAACATGACCCTGAGCCGCCACACAGCAGTTGGCCTTTCCTGCCTTGGCATCGATTGCGGTGTTTGCGAGCTGGAGGAGAGCGGATCACTCACCCTGTCTGCCGCCTGCTGAGACAGACGATGCTGAAGAGAGGTGCCCTTCTTGTCCCACGAATCACGTAGCCTCTGGCAGAGCCAAGACAACAACACCCATCTCAGTACCTCATCCACACACAGACAAAACCCCCTACAGCAGGTATACTCAACGCGCCTCCCCCGAACATCTCCCCCCTTCACTAGGCTTCCACTGCAATCCCAATCTAACAATTCAATTTAATTCATTCTTTAATCAGGACACAGAGAGCGGTCCATATCACAATACAAAACATAGTAAAAAGACAGACAAGAAAACACATACAGTAAAATGACTACAACAGTCAGAGTTCCACAGTACACAAAAAGAGTGTTATTCATGTTATTCACGAGTGTAAACACATTATTCCTCCTAAAGGGCTCAATTTACTGAATCTCAACAAATCGGTCAAAACAGGGTTGCAACTGAAGTGTGTGGGAGGCGGGATGTCCTTGAGGGGATTGGCTACTGCTGATCTACAACTTATAAAATGAGAATGTTGTTCACGTTTCAAGTTTCCTGTAGGGCAGTTTTGTACCTGGGCTCGTTCCAGCAGAGGCTCGATCCTCTCTCTTGCGGCCTGTTCAGCTCGTTCTGCCCAGCGAGTAGGAGAACCCACCTCAGATCTGAAACAAACACACACACACACACAAACACACACACACACACTTACTTGACAGCAACAACACAGACTCAATGGCATATATTTTATACAGGCCATTCATCAGCTGCGCTGGTCAAACATGAGAAGATGGAGTGTGTCCACAGCGTTCCCCGACGCCCGGCTCACTTCAGCTGGACTCTGAGCCTGGCTGGCTGTGTTCGCAAGTTAGCACATAAGCACTTAAAAGGGTTTTTTTTTTGTTGTTGTTGTTATTGTTGTTGTTGTTTTGTTCCCTCGTAGGCATCCAAGAAGGCTCTGGTCACGTTTCCTCAAGATTAGAAAGGCTGGCGTGTAGAGGCTAAAGCCACTGGCCTGCAGCAGTCTCATGGGCTGTTACAGCACACAGGGGGGCAAAGTGACTTTGCGTGCCCACTAGATGTAGCCAACTAATCACTACCGTCACACAGAAAGCTTTCCCCTGCTTTGTGGGTGCGTCCGACTCACCGCAGCCTCTGGACGCGCTCAGCCTCCTCGTGGCCCAGCTGCTCCAGCTCCTGCAGTCGCTCCAACGTGATCCTGTCCAGCCACGCTTGCCTGGATCAAAAGACAGAGAGCAGCTCTGTAAAAATGAAATGTGCACAGCAGGTGACAGGGGATGTTTAGTGGCGTAAATTATGTCGAAACACAACTGAGCCCTGGTGAGAAAAAAAAGCAAAACGATACAATGAAGAGGAACCCGCCACCTGCAGCTCACTGTGTGAGCATGCGCAAAGCTATAATTATTTCATTAATAGGAAAAGACTTCAATATGTAGCTTGATTTGGAGGCCTGCGATGTTTTCGAATGAACTTGTATCGGGGAGATATAAATGTCCCCCCATTTGATGGGTTCCAAAGTGAAATTTATTGGGGAGAGATTAAGTCTGAATTGGAATCAAAGGGGTGCCTGCGGCTCTCTGCAAATGCAGTTTGTCAGGAGCTCTTAAATGAATTAATTACTAAGGCACAGGGGGAAAAATCCATTACAAACCCCTCGGTTTCCAGTGTAGTGCCACAACTAATTTGTTTGCCCAATCTGAGCCAACTCACGCACACACAAATGAAACAGTGGGGGGAGGAATGTGCTAGCAGAGCAAGACTGATATGTTAGTAGCCTGTGTCTTCAGCACTGGTGTGCTTTACAAAACCGCCATCACCACAATCTGTTTGATTGTTCCACCACTACGCGTTAAGCGTGTAAAACATGCTGTTGCTATGACACTATCAGTGACTTCAATCACTCCCGCCTAAAGCATTCACATTCAGTTGAGAGCTCGGAAGAAACAAAAGCGTCTCATTCTACCCTGCAAATTTAAAGACTGAAGGAAAAAGGACAGTTTTGTAAAAAAAAAAAAAACATCCTTTGTTTCCACCATGACAAGTCTTGCTCAGAAGGGGGGAAAAAAACAAAGATCACAAAAATTCTCTCTCAATTCCCTACTCAAAGCACCCTGGGAAAGCACTTGTATATCTGCATGAGGGTTTAGACTCAAAGCTCCAGACCTGAGGGCCTCTTGGTGGGCCTGCTGCCTCCGCTCTGGGCCCATGCCTGCTGGGCCCGGCTCCTCTGGTGGCCCGCCTCGGCCCTGCTGCTCAGGAGGACCAGCGGAGCTCCGCAGCGTGGAGAAGAGACACCTCGGCTCCGGCCTCTTTGATACGGCCCTGCAGGAAAATACAAAAACAAGTGCCCTTTGCTTGTATTGCTGATGAATGGCATGCTTTTAAGGAACTTGGTGAATTATACTCTACCTAATATAAAATATCTTAATCTCACTGACCATTTTACTAATAGAATAAGATGGGAAAATACAAGAACTGGGTTTTTTTTTTTTATTACTTGTATATTACTGAAACCATTCTGATGGCAATAAAAACCCACTGCTGGACATATAACAAATTAGTGAATCTTACTGTAGGACGAGAATGCTAGGCCATTTCTCCAGACTTTAGCCTGAAGTATAGCTCTGTTCAAAATATCAGGCCACTCCGACCACATACAGGTTCAGCCAATGCAGTGAACATAGCTTATGAGATGTTATGTGAGGAGCGAGTGTGCTTGAGTCTCACCGTTGCTTGTTTGGCGATCGAGGGGATGTGGGGATCCAGGGGACAACGGCCTCCTTCTGCGGTATCTGGCTCTCCTTCAGCCTGGAGGAGACGGTGGGCTGCTGGAAGCCAGACTCACGAGGCAGCCCACCCTGCTGCGCACACACACACACGCGCACACACACACACACACACACACACACACACACACACACACACACACACACATATCCATTCCAAAACAATGGTAAAGTATATTAATTCTTTGCCAGAAAGGTAGTAGCCTTTATTGATCTGATTCTTTTATACTGTCAGGACTGGATGTGAAGGCAAAACATCAGCGGTCATCTCCGTTACTCCATCCCCAGTGACCCTGTCCTGTACTTCCCACAGCTCATCTGTACTACATCAGACACTAAGAAACCCTGGATCACCCAATAACACTGAAAGCCTTGAGTAGCCTGCTGAATGTTTCAGATGAAATGCCATCTGTTTCAGGGTAATGATGCACTGCTTTTCCCTTCACCTTGCTCCTGTCAGGGTTGGATTCGGCTGCCTGGTGGCTGGTGCCAGCGCGGGGCTTTGGAGGAGGAGGCTGGGGCCGACTCTGCTCTGCCTGCTCCTCATGGCCCCTCAGCTGCAGCAGGCTCTCCAGCCCGGCCCGGAGCACCGCGCTCCTTGCCTTCCCCCCCGGCCTCTGCACTGCTGGCCTCGGTCTCCTGGACACTGGTGGCCCTGTGAAGGGCGGGGGATGGAGAGAAAGATGGGAGATGGAGAGAGAGAGAGAGAGAGAGAGAGAGAGAAAGAATATTTCATTTCAGTCTGATCTGTTAGTGCTGATTGCATCCTAGAGGGATGCGACAATATCACACTGCTGGGCAACCAAAGCCCACAGATTAGCTGTGAAGTGAAAGTTTAGGAAAAGGGAACGGGAAGTATATCTTCGTTTCCAAGGAGACTGTGTGGCTGCAGCAGTCTCACCCCATGAAGTGACTGGCAGGGATGCACTTCCCCAATAAAACGTCCAGACACACACACACACACACACACATACACACACACACACACAACACACAACACACAACACACAACACACAACACACAACACACACAGAGAGAGAGAGAGAGAAAGTGGAGGCTGGGGCTCAAAGTGCCGGTGTGTCCGTCTGCCCCCCAGCTCCCGCGGGCAGGCTCTTCATCTGCTTCCCTGCCACAGCCATTTCACCTCAGCAGGAGAGAGGCGCAGACGAACGCAAAAAGCTTCAGCACATTTCCATGCCCACAGGAGGCCAATGGCTCGCTCTCGCTCATAGGGATGGAGGTAAACAAAATCGCAAAGGGCCACCAGAAATGGGAGATTTAGTTCACCATCACCCCATACTTTGTCAGGAAATTGGCTTTCCAGGAAATTGGAACAGACTCTCAGCTTTTAGCAGGACTGAAGGATTAATCCGTCGGCTTTGTATTGTTTTACTTAATATCTAGAAACATGACGAAGGTTGACTTTAAATAAGAAATTGTCCTGATTTTTAGAAGTTTCATGGAAACTGTGTTATTCAAACAAATATGTGCAGAGAACGTCCTCGCCTGTGCACGGACCCACCTATGTTTGCGTATAAACAGGTGTTGCGTGGTATAAATTAGTTTGTTGGTATTACTGTATTGTTATAAATTAGAGCCCAGATGAAAAACGTACAATGTCCTGTTAATTCACACTTCCCAGTTAATTACCGAATGGTACCGTTTCAAGAGTTTCAAGTGCACATAGGCAAATTCTCAAGCACCAAACAGGATGGGAGCTATTTTGATAAGACACACACGCTACACAACGACATGTAATCTTCCACAGCACCAGCACTCAACTGAGAAAAATGTGAATAATTTCCAATGTGTGTAAACTCATTAAGCTTGACCACTTGAACAGCAAAAAAGCACTTACGTCATCACAAATTAGATTTGGGGTTTTAAATTAAAATAGTTGATTACTTTTTCCTGCTATGGAAATTAGAACGACTAGTGCTAACATAGTCCCTGATGGTCATTGCATTAACTATAATGACTTGTTGCAGGATTTCCAATCATGCTTTCATGCTTTTTTTATTTGGACCATTTGATTAACTTCAATTATTTGAATAATTGTAGTCATAATAAAGTTTGGAATACAATCTATAATCAGAAGAGAAAACATTTCACCAAGAAGCCAAAAGCAGCTGTTGACAGTTTTTCCTCCAATTTCTCCACTCACATACAGCTATATCCATAACAGTGTCTGAAAGTTATCAAGGGAAGGTGCTCACCTTTGGGCTTCTTCCTCTGTGCTGGGGGCTTGCGGGGCCCCGGGGCCCTGGGTGATCTGGGAGGGGATATGCTGTGCCGTCTGCCCACAGGGGACCTCAGTCTGATAGGGGACAGGCCGCACGTCCTTAGCTCTCTCCTTTTGGGGCTCTGCTGCTTACTCAGGGCTGTGTCCAGTGTCTAACACAAGGAACAGGGAGAAGGACGCCTCTTCAATCAATTATCCACTTAGGAAATCGATCAAGGCTAATCAATCAATAAATGAATTACCCAGTCAATCAATACCAGAGTTCTGAGAAAAAATATTAATATATTTCTACACGTATATCACAACACAGAATAAATCTATAAGCACTTGGCTTAGAGCCTGTTTGATTACAAGATGCAGTGAAGATGACAACTAACCTCCAGCTTCTGCAGGATATCGATGGCTGTTTCTGGGACCGCGGAGTCCTGGCCCGCCTCCACCTTGGCCGAGCAGAGCGAGAGCTGGCGGATCAGCTGGCCCAGCTCTTTGTAGTGGGGGGGCACCCTGCAGTCGGCTGGATCGGACAGCTGGTTGGTGAACACCTGCATGGCCCTGACCGCTCCTCGATGGGCCGCAGTCAGTCGGTCCATGGCCCTGGACTGACCACAGATACATATGTGTGTTCATCACTGTGATCACTGGATCATTGTAAAAGATGGATACACTGCCTAACGCATTGTTCACGCCAAATAAAGTCAGCAAAAATATATCCACCAGTGTGCGATGTATACTAGTTTTTGACTTTTCAATAGTTCTACTGCACACCATCAGCACCTGGAGAAAGAAAGGCTGTGCACAGGGATTTTGAACTTTGATGGATACACTGCCTCCCTGTGTTGGGACATCAGAAGTGCATCTATGTATGAGATCTGATACATACCTTCTTGGTGTATTTGATGTTCTGGGACCGAAGCTTCTCTACATCCTCCTGAATGTCTTTCACCTAAATCAAGAGAAAAAGAAAATAGATATCAGACACTAATTCATTTTACTGTTCATTATATTCAAGTGCTTTTATTTGTCACATACAGTTATAAACAGTCTACAACTTGTGTTGAAACGTGAAATTCAATGCAGGCATGTTCAATACCATCAACAAACTGGTACTCTTTGTATACTCTTTGAGTATAGGTATACGTTTGTATACGCTATACTCTAAAAACCCTACCTACCAACATTGACCCTAAAATCCCCTACACCAGGGATTCCCAATCTGTGGTACGTGTACCACCGTTGGTGCGCGAGCTTCCACTACGGGAAGCTCATAGACCAGTTGCACGTTTTGATTTTGTTATTTGTTATCATGTAGGGCGGCTAATTAAACACGATGCCTGGAATGTGTCAACAGAATGTGTTACGTTTTTATGTGTCGGATGGTGGGGGTACGCGAGCCGAGTCAGAATGTAGGTGGTGGTACGCGGGTAAAAAAAGTTTGGGAACCTCTGCCCTACACTATTCCAGCTGTAATGTCTGAGAAAGAGAGTGCACTGACTGAGTGTACTGACTGAGCCAGGCAGTTTGTATGGTCAGACCTGTTGCTGGAGGTTGTAGATGATTCGAGCCGAGCGTGCAGCCTGCTCCTGTCGACGGATCTCCTTCCTGCGCTGCTCCTCCGGCTCCAGGGGCTCTCCCATCAGCGGACCTGGAACAACACAGAGCACACATGCAGACAGTCACAAATGCACATTACTGCTTCGCATATTTACACAAATACTCTTAGCACAGACACAAGATGCACGACATACCATGCATGTACACCTACACAAACAAGGACACAATTTCACATAGGCCCAGCGCAATGCACAGAAGGTCTTAAAACACTCTTCCTACAAAACCTTTTCTTTCGTCCAATAAATAATATTTGCTGTCACACAAACACAGCAAAGTATTCATCCTCAATAGACATACCTTTATTAGTCAGTTGCTCTATCCTCTGGACACAAGTACCCAACTCCTTCTGAAGCCTGCGTATCTCTTGGCTCAGTTTACTGCCGACTTTGGGCCCCGGGTCCCTGGTGGGAGGCGACTGGCCATATGCTGATCCAGTGGGAACCGAGAGCTTCTGAGGAGTGTACACCAGCACCTCTGCTCCTGACTTTGTCACAGACCTTTGAACGTTCCTAGTCTGCTGTCCTTTAGAGGTAACCTTCTTCTGCTTCTGAAATTAATATATTGTTCCATTCACATTTACAGGCATTTTACATTCATTTTAACAATGATGACACAAGAGAGCTCCATTCGCTAGCTACCTGCTGAAGGTCTGTGATGCTATCATCCTGAGAGTCATGCTCTTGTTTGCAAGGTGAGCTGGTGAGAGGGGTGTTGATGAGGGACTGTTGGCGCCTTCTCCGTAGGTCTCTCTTGGCAAGTCTGACAGCTGTCTGCAAACGTTCTTCTGAGAGCACGGAGAAGCGCAGAGAACTGCCGCAGCTGTCCCCATCTGCAAGCTCGGTGGCCCGCTGCACGAACTTCTCAATTACAATGGGTGCCGGAGGCCCAACGCGGGTTTCTCGGTTGGAGGGGTCCAACGGGATTGCCTCGTTGAACAGCAACTGTAATGTTTCATATTTAGAGTACGATTGCTATTCACCGACCCATGCTTATAACGCTAGGTACAACTTAAATTCAGAAACGTCTAGACTTAAAAAGCCTAGGCAATTTTATGAAAATATGCTTATTCTGTAACGTTAAATAGATACAGTTATTTATAGGCAATTACTGCATACCACAATTACAAATAAATTAGATGACTGATGAGCTATTTATCGCTAAATCATTTGTTACTGGTACTCATGCGCATCAATTGTTAACTCAACTTACCCGAGTTTGTGGTCTCTGGGTGCTGCGAGTTGTACCCACTCCAGTAGGGATCCAACACCCCTTTAAATGACTAAAGTCTTCAAATGACACTCTCTGAAACTTAGCTGTCATATTGGCTTTGATTTGTTATGAATCTAAATATTAACCTAAATTGTTACAGCGTACATTTACCTACATGTTGTACGTTAGGGTCATTGGCTAATGTTATTGTTAGCAACCGGTAGAATGGAGTTTATGAGGAGCTGTCCTTTATGCGTGGCCAGGTCCGCGATTTTGGCCATGGCATAATTGACAACTCAAAGACACGAGTGGTAGCGGGAAAAACAGACATATGCCAACTGTTTACCCTGAAGTACCTGAGCATGCCGATTTAAATTCAGGTCGTCGAACTAGCAACGTTAAAGCTATCTGATTAGCCATGTTGCTAAACTCATTGGGAAATGTCAAATCCGGGTACGCGACGTTTGAGTTACAAATTTGATCAGAATGAACATCAAATACATATGATATTACTGTACAGCAATGCTATAATCTATCCATATACATTTATCGGCTGTAATTTACAGGCAACTAAGCGACTTTACAAAAATAACAAACTCTGCTATGCCACAGTTTAAAACCGCCGCCGCCATGACAACATACAAAAGCTGCTTCTTCTTTTATGATGCGAGCATATACTTTGCTCATTACTGCCCTCTCTCAATTTGAATGAAAATCACAGGCTGCCTTATAGTAGACAAAACTCGATAAAGGCCTATACTCTTTGCAGACTTCTTTGCAGAACTCTCTCTGTCTCTCTCTCTCTATTGTGTGTGTGTGTGTGTGTTACCAGAGATAATTTTGATCATTTGCATGCAAGGGCATCACAGGGTGATGTAAAATCTCTGGTCAAACACACAGAGGCATAGGCACGGAGAGGAATGTTGGCTATGTGGACATTTTCAGACAGTGCAGCCTAGATAATTGTTAAACCATGCTGTGTGGATGTATGTTCTGTATAGCTCTGCATAGCCTACTGGTGGTATTAAGCTCACATCTGAGGTAGACCTACCTACTCGAGTAGATCTCTGGTGGAAGAGGGTACAGCGGCAGAAAGGTAGGCCTACGTTTTGAATATGTGACGGGATCACGCATTTGGAGAATAGACAACTGTCATTTTAAAATGTAATTATTTTACACTACAGATGGACAGTGTCTTTAATGGTGCTGCTTCTAAATCTCTGTGGACTGAAAACGCATGTTCTCAGCTCTGTCTCACTCGATGTTACATGGAAGACGGGGTAGGTATGAAAATCCCATCTGGTGAGGTGACATATGCGTTGCAATATTCTACTATGTCACTATCTATGTATACTTCTTTTCCAGTAGGTGGCGGAGTGTACTACCCAATCGGACAGAAACGAATAGAAGAAGAGTGTTTTAAATCCGACATGGCCGCGGACGCGTAGTTTGTAGGAGATGCTGCTGCAGCTGGATTCTTTATCTCAGCAACAATGTGCATAATATTGTGGAACACTGAATAGAACGTGGGAAATGTCTCTTTACAGGGAGAAGATGATATGGGTGATATCACTCTCTCCCTGCTGAGTTCGGTAAGTTTGATTTAACTGAGTCTGGTTAGCCTCGTGTACAGTGCTGTCATTTTAAACTTCACGTGGTCTGTTGCGAGAACTAAGAATTTATCCAATCACATTCAACCAAATGCGGCTCTGTACGGCTCTGGTTTTGTCCAATGAGATGGAACATCGCTGCCCACTTTAGGTTTGGTTGTTGCACTTAGCGTATGTTTTAGGTCGGATAAGGAATGAAATGTTGAGTTTACAGTCTATTAGTAAAGGCAGAGCAAGACAAAACACATAAGAATAACAGGTGTGGCAGATGTCAAACAGTATCTCAGAATAGCATACGGGTGATGGGCTACAAAATTGCATTATTGACCTATCTATTTGATATTAGCCTATATTTAGATTAAACAATATATAATCTTGATTCCTACTGTAACTGTTTGAGTTACAGTGGTTCTGCGCCCTCAGCCTACTCCGTGAAGTCCCATGACCACATTTTTTCATGGACTACCTAGGTGGATTTTCCCCCCGGAAGCTAGTGCGGCTATGCGTCAGGGTCATGGTCGATCCGATCTCTCGACGCAGTGAGAATTTCATGGAATGTCAGAATATGGACTCTGCCTGCCCATATAATTCCTCTTTAGATCAGGGATTTGTCCCATTTTAAACATTAATGTGGTCACTTACTGTCTATGCATTCCTTTGATTTGCATTTAATGCAAATAATAATTGGTTTGATGTACGCTGTCTGGTCGATTGACTTAAATTTACTTTGAATGAAAAAGCCCAAATATTTAATTTCCCTGCTACTCTCAAATAAAGAGCACAGAAAGGATAATCTCAATTATCTGTTTTACCCCTTCCCCTTCCCCTTCCCCTTCATCTTACCCCTAGCCCGTGTCCCTCGAAACCGAGTGGCAAGACATAGGGGTGAAGAATATTCCCCTTGGAAATGAGATACCACTAGCCAACCATAAGGGAGAGATGGATGATTGAAACACTTGAATTAACGTAATTTACAGAGATCGTACCACACTGAAAGCTAATATTTTGTCACTAGCAACCTGTCTCCTGTCAAATAGGCTATAATTGCATTTTCAGCTCGGAATAAAACCGTTCAGGAATTATTTCAACAATAGCTGAACGTGCCCCTTGCCCTCATCCCTACCCCTCGATCGAAATGAGAATTGAGATAGCCCTTCGTCTCACGTGCACGTGCAAAACTAAGGGGAAGGGGTAAAGTAGAGAATTGAGATTGGCCCGTATCTACCCCTTGCCCTTATCAGGGGTAGGGATAAGGGCAAGGGGTAGAACCAAACCAAGTAAGATCGGGAGCTTACTTGAAACCGAGGGGTAAGAGAAATACCCAACATACACCGCTCACACCGGAAAAATAAGCACACTGAGAGATTCATTGACATGAAATGTTGGCATTAATAAGGATTATACAATTAAAATGGTAATTGTGTTATGTTGCATTCAATCTTGTGACCATATATTGAAGGTCCTGTTCTTCACGATGAAGTTTTAAAAAAATCGCTGTTTTGTGAATGTTAACAGCACATAATTATTTGCGCTAATGTCTCGCATTTTACATATTTCCATGTCTACCCCGCGAATTGGCAGCATACCATGTCAGAAATGTAAAGTCCAACAGCAGCTAAATTCGCTGAACTTTTTTACCGTTCTTCTGATATGAATGCTGCATAGGCCTACTGCTGCCGACTCCTCGAATAGGATATTGCAGGTAGCGATTGCTTCAGATGTCAAGTACCCATTTGGATATTATTGTAAAATATCAAAGGAGTTGTGGGATGTTTACATAGCAAACTGCATGTTTATTTTGTCCCCCATTCCTGTTTCATTCACCCGGACCAAGGTAGGCTGCGAACGAACATAGGCACGTTCAGCTGTTGTTGAAATAATTCCTGAACGGTTTTATTCCGAGCTGAAAATGCAATTATAGCCTGTTTGACAGGAGACAGGTTGCTAGTGACAAAATATTAGCTTTCAGTGTGGTACGATCTCTGTAAATTACGTTAATTCAAGTGTTTCAATCATCCAGCTCTCCCTTATGGTTGGCTAGTGGTATCTCATTTCCAAGGGGAATATTCTTCACCCCTATGTCTTGCCACTCGGTTTCGAGGGACAAGGGCTAAGACTCTTTTTCATAGTTTCTGGTGTTGTTGTGAGAGAGAAGCTACGTTTGTAGTAACTCCCTGAAGAGTTATATAAACAGTGCTATAAAGTTACAATAATACAGATACAAGATCTCATTTGCTGTGAATGTTTTTATAACACAAGGTCACACAGCCAGCGGTCTCATGGTCATTTAGAGCAAACATAACATCACATAATCCATGCTCAGGAATATTTTCACATATTCAACAGCAAGTTCCATTTCAGGAGCCAAGGCTTAGTACAGTACCTCTCTCTAAGTAGACTTCAAAGACTAATCTTTGCCCTGTGTTTCAAAAGGTGTTAATGATTAGGCTAGAGCACATTCAACTTGGAGCCTCAGTACAGAAGATGTAGCTTTGTGTCAGTGATAGGTTTTAGATAGGGACTATATGGTCTCACGTTGAAAATGAAATCTGAACAGGGAGGACCAGATGATGACAAGATGACTCCAGAGGAACACATCGCAGAGCGCAAAGGACTGCTGTATGGACTCCGAAGCTACAAATTCAAAGATGTCTTCACATGGTGAGCATGGCTGTTGTGAACTCCTGTTACATTTCAATGCTCGCTGCATTTCACCGAGCTGTAACGAAATGGTGTCAGTAGTTCATCTCATCAGGTGCATTATAGCTGGGCTAATGATTTGGAGAAGATAAAGACAAATGATTGAGTTAAAGGTGAACTGTTTAAATTATTAGTGTATGCTGCACTGACGTGAACATTTCTGTTCTGTGGTTTCTGTGCTGTGTTGGATGCGCTTCGAGTCTTTATTCACGACTTGAATAACTTGAGTAGTGTACCACAACTATGTAAGCCATAGAGTGTCAACTCTGAATGTGTGTTTGATGTGTTTTCATCCAAGGCAGCTGTTCAAAGCCATTGCCATGGGCCAGTGCCTCTCCACACTTATCTGTGGCACAGCAGTCACCTCACAGTACCTGGCCACTGACTTCCAGTTGAACACGCCAATGCTGCAAAGCTTCCTTAATTACTCACTGCTGTGCCTCACATACACAACTATATTAATCTGCAGGAAAGGTAAAGTACCTATTCATACAGATGATACTGGAATAGCATGTGCTAATTTGTAGCGCCTGCAATATGATTGCAATATCTGACATTAATCCTCCTGCAAAGACTTGAAGACGAGAGTCACATTTATGCAATTTGAAGTTTGACTTGAAGTTTGAGAGTCACATTTATGCAATTTATTTTGTTGTTCTAGTAACCAATAGGCCACTTTTCTTTTAACATAGGAGATGGCAATATTTTGCAGATTTTAAAATCAAAATGGTGGAAGTATTTTCTACTTGGACTGGTGGATGTCGAGGCCAATTACACAGTTGTGAAAGCATACCAGTACACCACTTTGACAAGCATACAGGTAACCACCCATCATCCAATCATAAAAAAAAAAAAGTGAATGAGAATAGTGCACTTTTTTCACTTTAAACATTATAATTGCATTCATCAAAATGGATAATCACAGACTCTGTACCCTCAGTTACCTCAAGGTGATAGCCTGCAAAGACGGCATGGTAATGATTCGTCAGGTTGGAAACGTTGTCATTTTCTTGTCTTTGCCCGCAGCTGCTGGATTGCTTTGTGATCCCAGTGCTGATGGTCTTGTCCTGGTTCTTCCTGAAGACGCGCTACAGGCCCGTCCACTATGTGGCTGTGGCGGTGTGTCTGGTGGGAGTGGGGGCCATGGTGGGAGCAGACCTCCTCGCCGGCAGGGACCAAGGATCCTGTGAGAAAACGTGTTTATAATCTTTTGTGGTTTATAATGTCCAAACTCTGCTTCAAATATGCAGTTGATGGACCAATAAGACTAAATCCCTCTTTGTTGATGTGTTATGTTATATGCACTGAAAAGACACTATCAATAACCATGATGACATTATAACAAAGATGTTATAATACCCTTATACAGTCTATGAATAATACTACCAAGTGTTGTTAATAAGAGCATTGTCTGGTATGATTTCCTGTCCTCTTCTCTTCCTCTTTTCCTGCTATCATTCATGTGGATGAATTAGAATATATATATATGTATAATGATATAACTGTTATGATAATTAAATAATGAATGAGTTATAAACAGTGGAATGGAACGCTGGTAGTTTCAACTCATTCCCATGTTCATTCTAGTGATGGGTAGTATTTAGTAACTGCTGCTACTTATAAACATGTTTCTATAATGTGCCCATTTTAAAGTGTGCTGTTTCGCTCCGTTTCTGTCTGCACAGCTGCTAACATTCTGCTGGGAGATGGGCTGGTTTTGATCAGTGCCACGCTGTACGCGGTGTCTAACGTGTGTCAGGAGTACACGGTGAAGAACCTGAGCCGGGTGGAGTTCCTGGGCATGGTGGGCCTCTTTGGGACCCTCATCAGTGGGATCCAGATGTAAGACAGCTCTCACGTAACTCACTGTTAAATACACAAACACACATAGCACGTTTTTAGTCTCTGCTAGTTACCTTTTCAAGTAACTAAATTCTAAAACAACAGAATTCCATCCAACTGTTTGTTTCTCCATATGTGTTTAAGAAAATAATGAATGTGTTAGTTTGTTAGTCTTAGCCCTGCCTTGCTTCACCTTGTAGGGGCATTCTGGAGCACAATGAGTTGGCTAACATTCAGTGGAACTGGAAACTCGGTGAGTCTTTACATTTTGGAGCACAGCAATCATCACAGCAATCATCACAGACTGTCATAAATACATTTGTAACAAAGGTTAAAGGTACAAAAATAAATATACTTAACAATGTAAATATACTTAACAATGATTATACTGTAGCGTTTGAAGGCCTGATCAAACAGCTGTCCCTGTGTTGCTGTCCATTTTATGTGTCTCTCTATGAGGCAGGCTCAACATAAAATAAATAATGCATTAAAATGGCTGAATAAAGGAAATGTAGAAGGCATAGAGACATTTTTCATTTTTTACTAACTACAAAAACATTAATACAATAACAAAAAAAATATTGGGTATAACAGGGTCACAATTCTCTCTTTCTCTCTCTCAGGGCTGCTGCTGGCTGGCTTTGCCCTCTGCATGTACATACTGTACAGTTTCATGCCTGTGCTGGTCAAGATGACCAGTGCCGCTGCAGTCAACCTCTCCCTGCTCACCGCAGACCTGTTCAGCCTCTTCTTTGGCCTTTTCCTTTTCCACTACTCGGTAAGTCAGTCAGATGCCTTAGTTAGTAGATGTTGTATCGCTTACTGAGATGAATGCAGGAAAGCATCAGGCCTCTCTTCTGAGGGGGTTACTTATTTATGCTAAAAATGCCCCTTGGATGCAGTCAGCTGTTTGTATCTTCACATTTTTTTCATATTTGATCACATTTTGACCAGTCTTCTCACCTGTCCAAAGAAGTCTTTTTGGGGCTTTAGATGACCTAACTGTGACAATTCAAAGCCACTTACTCATGACTGGTCACCCTGACATGCCATGATTACATTTGACTCACCTTAATGTGTAAGCCATCTGCCATTGTGTCAAGACTGGGTCAAAGTACCATGACTCCCTCCTTGAGATGTTCTCTTCCCCACATGAATAAAAACATTTGCACTGTGTGACCTACTGTCTTAAACAAAATGGTGACTGATTTGAAAGCCTGGTATATTACATCTGTTGAAAATGACCTTAAGATTATCAGTACTTTGTGTAATCTTTGTTTGATAAGAGCTGGTATAATGGTCCATCTCTAGAAAAGAGAAATAAGCTGAAGGCCCCTCCACTTTCCTCTACTCTGCCCTGCTCTATTGTGTCTACAGTTCTCTGTGCTCTATATCGTGTCGCTGGTGGTGATCCTTGTGGGGTTCGTCATGTTCAACGCCGTGCCAACACTGACCTTGGCCCCCGCTGCCGTCCCACAGCCGGAGGACGGGCATGTGTACCAGGGCTCTGACTTTGAGGTGACCTCCACAGAGCCAGTTACGCCACAAGGCGAAGGAGAGGAGCATTGTGATTCCAACGGCCTTACGTGGAGGGAACCAACATATAACCAATTAATGAGCGGAGAGGAGAGGGGAACAAGACTGTAGCCTTTTAAAGAATGGTGCCTTGTTCATAATCTTTACCATTTTCACTCCATACGAAGTACATCATCTAGTGAACAACGACACAGATGATTTCACTATGTAGAGTACTATAGTGAAATAATGAATATTTCAAACAAGTTTAGGTTCCTGATAATATTTTTTATAGTCTACCGTACTTTCTGTCTGCAGTTATTTATCGTTTCTATACGTTTATGGCCAAACTACTTTCCAAAGTGCTGCTAACATTTCCACAATCAAAGAACTATGGTGACACAGAACTTCAAAGTTCAGTGTATGTCAAGCAATGTGTTCTGATTTTATAGCAATAAATGTTTTTAAAAATCCATACCTTCTTGTGTACTAAATAATAGTACTGATTTAATTTTAAGATTGTAAATCCACATTAAGTTAGCATGCCAAGTCGAACTCCTGTCTGTGCTGTTGTGTACATGGGAAATAATTGGCAGGTATTCTGACATAATAATTGGCAGAGACACGGTCTGAAGGTTTCCTTCTTACAGCAAGTGTTAAAACATAGACCCCTGATTTAGGCATCTGTTATGTTGATCAGATATGACCTTTTAGGCCAAGTAGTCTAAAAATGCATTAAAATATGCTAATAATCAGCACTTTCCTCTACGAACAAACCATATTTCTGACAGCAAGCATAGACAGGCTATTTTCTGATGGTGTCCCAAGTGACCTTGCAAGTCACACTAACAAACACAGTAAACCTTAAAGAAATAAAGACACTTACTAAGTAGTTAAACGTAACAAGATTTATTAAGGATCCTTATCTTTTGTTCTCTTGTATTAATTTTTCGCAGTTTTCCTCATACAGTTCTCTTAAACATAATGGACAGTTAGATCTAAATGCAGCCCCGAGTCTACAGGCTATATACAACTTTAACTTTCTCCATAGGGAAAACACACATTATGTATATATAATATCAATGTGGAAAGAGGTCTGAGAAGTTGCCCCATTGTATACAGTACTGTACATGGTCCCAGAAAAAAAAACATTACAACAAAACTACATGCGAAACCAGGCAGGTCAAAATGTTAAAATACATAAATTTGAAGGTGAATGCTTTCATATGCCTAGATGTGCATACATAAAAAAAATGTAGCCAAAGATGTTTTAAAATATTCTCACTATTTCTCTCACGCACACACAAGCATAAAATGCAGGGAACTTTTTCTGCCAGTTGAAATGGTACAGCTGTAAACGTGTTTTTGCTCGTCATGGGGCCGATGAGCAGCAACATCACAGTGTTGGAGAGGATGGCTCCCTCCTCCAGAGGGCGCTGTGAGCCAGGCATGCCGCTGCGCCCCAATGGAATGGAATACTAATGCGGGCTTCTGACTACATCGCCATTCATCGAGTCATTTACCAGAGTTAGTCAACGCCATTCACCCGGTCAGTCATTCATACTTCATCCATTGTCATTCAGGCGGAAACAGGCCGCATGGGAGAGGAGTGTGCGGTCAGGACCTTCGTGCGGACATTACAGTACCAACACCCACACACGCACAGTTCTACACGTGACTGTTCGGTCTTTTTGGGAGATGTAATGAGGTGGTCTGTCACAATACACTTGTGACTTGAGTTGCGCTGCGTTCACATAAGTGAGCAGATGACCAGCCTCACCCCTCTGGTCATTATTCACCCGCACTCGCACTACGGTGCGAAAACGTATTCCTGGGTGAATGAGTCGGTCACATTCGCATACACAAGCTCCAGGGCTCTGCTGGTGCACTGTCGCCAGCTCCTGGAAACAGCGCACACACTCATACACATACACACGCTACTGCTCGCTACGACAGCACATGATCAAACACATGCAGGTCAACCACAGTGCCCACACCACAAAAAGCCTACAAGCTTAACACATTCACCAAGTATGAGTGACATTATCTTTTTTTCTTCTTCTTTTTATAGGCTTTTCAAAATCTGATTGCCAGTGTTCTTCCTCCACTCACACCAAATAATTCCTATAATTTCTTCATGATGCAAAGACAAAGGCATACGATGCAATGCAGTAATTAATCGCTTTTATATACATTCACAACGTCCGTCTGGGACTGACACCACTTTTGTGTCATGATATACTATCGAATGCTCTTTTTCAATGCCATGATCCTGCTCCACACTAGCGGTGTGCTTCGGGAATGAGTACTGGTGAATGTCCTGTCTCACAGTAGGGATTAGCGGCAGTGCACCAGGCTGGACAGCAGAGGGCGGAAGTGCAACATGTAACACTAGAGCACCAGAGGCACTGAAAGGCAACAAAAACGGCACTGCCGCCAACTGGGGATACCCACATTAACCTCCTCGGGACGTCTGGCCGAGGATGGTGAGACAGGACCACATATCCTTGCCCAAGGTGATTCTCAAGAGCTTACAGACAGAAATCTGATGTTAAAGGGCCTTCTTTTGAGCGGTTGCACCGAAATGTGATATAACAAGGTTTGTGCCCGACAGTGACACGACGAACAATAAAAACCTGTGGACCTCGAACCACAGTAATTATGGTGTAACAACACCCAGAACACCCGTCAGGTCGATCAGGTGAGGCATATAGTATCTGTGAGGCTTTAAAGCGTGGCCTGCTCTCGCTGTGATGGGGTACTTCATGTGCACTGGTATATATCAAGGCAATGAAACCGCAGAGGTGTGCATGTCCATAGATGGGACAACACTGCACCTTCTCTGGAAATTTGGTGGGGCTACATGTCACTCAGAATTCATGACCCATGATTTCACAAGCTAATACGCACAGCAAGTAGCAAACAATCACTCGAGACAACATACCCTTGCTCTACCCACACACACATAAACACATTTTTTTTTTATCAAGTCAATATATAGCTATAGATATTTATAAATTCTTTTTTTTTCCGTATTTTAATTATTAAAGTCTTTCTTATAGTTCTTTATAGAGTTGTTTATTTTGTGCATGTGTGTATATTTATTTGGAATGTACTGAGTGTTCTTTATAGCGGCGAAGCCTCGACTGATTCCGGAGTGGGTTCGCGCTGCGACCAACCACAGGCTTTCGCATCAGCGGGGGGGGGTTGGGTCCCGAAATGTGGGCCTCTGATGCCTCTACCCCCTAGTCACAGATCTCAAATCTGTGTCTTCGTCACCATCGTCTTCGTTCACCTCAGGCCAGCTTCAGTGTACTGACAGGGAAGGAGGGCATGGTCACCATGGTGACAGGGTTGAGCACCGTCTGGCCCACCAGCTGCGGGTGGTGGGCGACCACCTGGGCTCCCGCCGGCTTACCCATCTGCCCCGGCGAAGCCCCGTTGACCTGGGCGTGGGTGAGCGTGTGGGCAATGTGGCTGACCATGGCTGGCTGGGTGACGGCCACGGTCTGCGGGTAGAGAGTGGGCAGGTGATGCTGGCTCAAGTGCGCCACCGGGTGCACGGTGATGTGGCCGATGGGCTGTGGCGTGGCACCGGGTGAGGGCGCCAGGTGGGCCAGGGTGGCGTGTTGCTGGGGGCCAGGATGGCCGTGCTGGCCAGGCTGCTGCAGCACTTGCGGCGTCGGCTTGCCGGCCGGCTGGATGATGTGGTTGACCGTGGCCTGGATGACGGAGGCGTGCGAGACCGGAGCGGCGTGGGCGATGACCGTGGGCTGCACCATGCCCGCCATGCCGTTGTTAATGGCGCCGACGCCGTTGCTGGCAACAATGCGCGCGTGGGCCGCCAGGAGCGCCTGGGGGGCCATCAGTGTCTGGGCCTGGAGCGGAGAGCTGGTGACGGGGTTGAGGGCCGCCACCGGACTGGGGATGGTGCTGGGGGCTGTGGCCGAGACAGGAACAAGGGCCTGGGCCTTGGCTGGGGCGGTCAGGGCCGTGGCAGAGAGGGCCAGCTGGGGTGAAAGCTTGTGCTGGACGGTGGTGGGGGAGTGGTGGTTATGGTGGTGGTTGTTGTTGAGCAGGGCGGCTCTGGAGGGGACAGGCGAGGCCTTTCTCGGCTCAGGCTGAGGAGCTTGAGGCACTTTGCGGGGGGGTGAAGCAGACGGACTTTGCTCCTCAATATCATCATCATCGTCATCTATGTTGTCTTCACCCTCTGAAACAACAAAAAAAAAAAAAAAACACAAAAGATTTACAAACACATGACAATAAACTTCTTGTGAAAGTGGGGGTTTCCCAGGCTGTGACAGTACTAAGAAAAGGCAGCAAATAACAATTATTTTCATTGCCAATTTTTGTTTTCAAATAATCGATCAGTTTGTGAAGAAAATGTAGAACAGAAGCCGAAGATTATGTCCACAAATGCCTTGTTTTGTCCACACGCCAAAGATATTTAGTTATCGGTTAAGTAATTAGTCCCCATTAATCATGGTGGTGAAGTAGTTGTCAACTAATTGATTAATTGTTGCAGTCCTAATCAAGACAGAAGACCGCATGCCTCTGTAAAGCCTCTAATGGCCTGACCTGAGCAAGGAAACTGACTCACATCACCTTTGGCGACACTTTCAAATCAGTAACAATGCCATGAATCATAAGAGGCAGTCTTATCTCCATTTATAGACTCGTGTTGAGAAGGGGCCATCGCCAACTTCACTGTGAGTGCGGTGGTGAGGGCGTGCTGTCTGACCTGAGGCTGTGGAGGTGGACGCCTGATCGTCTTCGGGCTGCATTGTCTGGCGGAGGAGGCGGTCGATCTCCAGCACGTCCATCCACTGGCTCAGCTCGTTCTTGAGCTCGGCCAGTCGCTGCTGTGTGGCGATCTTCTCCCGCGCCAGACGCTCCATCTCGTGCTCAAACTCCTTCTCCTTACGCTTCAGTGTCTGTGGAGAAAGAAAGAGAAAGAAAGAGAGAGCGCGCGAGAGAGAGAGAGAGAGAGAGAGGGTACATAAGGGTACATAACGTACATCAATCCCACAGACCCACACAAACAGCCAGGCTCCAACCCTCTTGTACCACAGAGCGTGAGAACAGAAGGCTTACACTTTTCTAATTCAATATTTGTGTTCACACGATCCAACTCCAGTCCAACCCAGAACAGTTCCACACAAACACTTTTTATATAAACTAGATACAAATATGAACACACTCATCCAAACCCCTGGTTCAAACCACTCATTCTTTCCTTGCTGGAGGGCAGGAGTGGATGGAACATTGTGTTTGTTTGTGTGTGTGTGTGTGTAGGTGACACAAGCACACACACATACACACGTGTTTGCCCTCACTGCAGCCAACAGTCACTACCATGCTCCTACTCCGTGTTTACCTAACTGCCAACACAAATGGACGAGCAATGACGTCACCGTGACGGGCAACGGTCAATCGCCAGTGCCCTGCCCAACCCTGCCCCCGCAGCACAAAGCAGGTCACTGGAGGAGAAGGGACAGCAGGAGTGTTCGCAAATTAGCTTATCGCCCACCGAAGGTCTCACTTACGGCCCAGCACACCATTCTCCAGTGAGCGAACATCCTGTGCGAGGCCGTGAGTGACCTTACAGGACACAGTTAATGAAAGAAAGACGAGGGGGGTGGGGAAGGAAAAATGAGGAGGCTCTAAATTGATTCAAGGCCTCCTACTGGAGCAAGGCCATAGATTAGTGGTTTTTCCAGCAATGGGGGAAATAGACAGCAGCCTGTGAGCAGAGCAGAACAGAGCCGACAGGAGAGTGTATGGTTTAGAGCAGTGGCTCTTAAACTTTGTCTGGCAACCCCCGAAAAAACATTGGCAAAGTCTCACAACCCCCTTCTCTCCAATTAGTTTCACTTTGGAAAATGTTGTGAGGTAGGCACTGGTGGCAGAGGCAGAAAATGTGTTCTTTCATAGCTAATTGATTACTTTCCAATGGATAACTAGCACTCATTCAGTGTAACTGACATAACTGGCGCTCCTGTGGCAAAAGAAGGCTGCATTGTGTTCCGTCATTGGTAAGCTCACACAGCATCTTCGAGCTAATTATTCATTGCAAGAGGCGCGCACAGGTAGGCCTAAAGATTTGCATAAACAGCATCCACTTCTGGAGGAACATTATAGAAATACTGAACTGTAAGCCTACATTTAGGGCTACTGAATATACCATTTCTTAAACATGTTTGTTTAAAAACGTTTAGAAATAATAATTTCACGACCCTTCCCTTGATTTTGCCGACCCCAAATTTAAGAACCACTGGTGTAGAGGTTCATCAGCATGTGTACATTGTGTGTGTGTGTGTGTGTGTGTGTGTGTAAGAGTGTACTCAAGTGCTTCCCCCTTCTAACCTTGAGACAAAGTTTCCAGCTCCCTTTTGGGAACCTGAGACATTTGCTTGGTAGCAGTCAGTGTCATCTATGTGTTGTGTGTATATTCTAATGTGAGAGAGAGAGTGAGTGTGTGTGTGTGTGTGTGTGTGTGTGTGTGTGTGTGTGTGTGTGTGTTCTGTGTTTGCTAAGAGCCAATCAGGTGGGGCCATCTGGACCAAGGAGCAGTGAGTAAGAAAGCTGAGGCAGACTGCCAGCAATCAGCCAACCACCACTACCCTCCTCACTGCGCTACCCTGCCCACTACTGCTACCCACTCTTTCCCATCGGAGCCAACGAGGGGGAAACAAACAAAAAAAACGGAGCAAGAGGGAGAGAGAGGAAAGACACCGGTAGGCCTTGAGAGAGAGAGAGAGAGAGAGAGAGCGAGAGAGCGCTCATAAGGCACATGGATGGGCCCTCTGTGACCCACTTTCCTGCCCCCCTCCCTTAGTGGGTCAGCCGACACTGGTGCCCCACACAGGGCACAGAGGCTCCACTAAGGTGTTTACAAGAGAGGAAGACAAGAGAGAAAGGAAGATGCTGTGTGTGTGTGTGTGTGTGTGTTTGGCCTGCCCACAGACTCCTCTAGTTGTCACCTGGAGATCCCACAAACAGACAGGCGCGGGCGGAGAGAAAGTGAAACTAAACACCTCCACACAGGGAGACTCACAGGAGCAAACAATCCAATCCCAGGGCTGCACCGAGACAAAGCGAGAGCCAAGAGCAGCGTAGCATGAGACAGATGGTGAGCATTAAAAATCTGTGAACACCATCATGATTCTCTGTGAGACTTCAGTCGAGTCGTCCAATACTGTAAGGCCCATCCATAATTAACTGCAATGTAGGAAGTATTAACCATGTTAATATGTGGTTGAGTAGTTTTCCTATGTGGCAGAGAGCCTTTTAATGGGAAGCTTTTACAATCTACAGGCCTGTGAGGCTAGTGAACATAAATGGCTGCTAACCCCCTGGGAGCCAGTAGGCTACAGCACCTGCCTAAGGATCAGAGACCTACTGTATGTGGTCTACACACACCTCTAATTGTGAACTTGGAGTTCTTTTTGTTATTTGAGACGTGTCATTAGGCCTCCAACATTGTCTCTCTCCTCTCTCTCTCTCTCTCTCTAAACACAAGCAGGGGAACAGTAATGACATTCCGGGAACGTCGTGAAAGCACTCAGGAGCAACTGGTCAGTGGTGGCTGTCGTGACCGGAACAGGAGCCTGTCAGCGAGTAGCCATGCAGCAGCTGCTAGCTCTAGCTTAGCTCACAGGATTCGGTTTAAGATGATGGATGGAGTCCTGCTACAATCGACGCCCACGGCATCTGATGGGGGTGGGTGAGCGGGAGGAGAAGAGCATGCCTTAACCCCCCCCCCTTACTCGAGCAGTTAGGGGTCTTTGTCTCAACAAATGAGATGCCAGAGTGGCCTGCTGTTGTCAAGGTGACGGCTGAAAACCCACCACAGTTTCCTTGGCAACCAGATTCATGAAGAGCACAGTTTGTCAGTGTGAAGTGCACCATTGTAGAATGCTGTGGCACACACACACACACACACACACACACACACACACTTGCTTGCGTAGCTGTTGGATTTTCCCCACACGATACACTAATAGGGTGCAGCAGCACATTGGCTCACTGCGGCATTTGAAACACTCTGCCAACTGAGAGTGAGCATCAGACGCTGCTCTTCATATGAAAGCTGCCTGTGAGTCTGTCTGTCTCTCTCTAAAGATGGTTTTACAGGAACTAGTCATGATCTCCATCTCTCCGGCCCCACCCCCTCTTTCTCAGCCAACCAACCCCCACCCTCTCCTAAGGAAGGGGGGAAGGGCTTTCCGAGAGGCCCACTCCCACCCTTCCCCCATACTCTTTGCTAGTCTGTGTTAAGTGTGCATGTTTGTGCATATATGTTCACACAAGTATGTGTTGTGTTGATGTGTTGTTGCGTGCGTGCGTGCGAGCGCGAGCTTCACTCCATGGATGGGAGCCAGAGACGGAGCTGCCTGTTGCCCCAGCTGTGCGTACCAGCCAATATGAGTCACCTGCCACCAGGCCTGCTCTACAAACACCCAAACCCCCTGAACTTCAATAGGAGCCCTGAACACCAACACACACCCACATTCTCACACACAAACGCAATCACACCACCTGGCTAAACTGAAAGCTGTGTGACACACCAACTGTACCCGCCTCTCTCTTTACACACACACACACAATCATCCATCCTGCCCAAAGTCTGTCATCCTTTTCCGCTCCAACATGGAGACACACACACATACAAATATTGGCTGTGTACAAACACGATAAAACCTAAGACTCCACAGGCTACAGTGGCAGCTCCACTGCCTACTTGCAGGCTCACTGCTTGGCTGGGTTCAACAGGCTCACATGGCCCCCCTGTAACATGAGCCCAGCATGGAGGCTGCTTGTGTCTTACTCACACACTCACACACACACACACACAAGCAAGCAATCTCCCCTCCCATCTCCAGCCCTCCTCGCTAACTCCATACCGAGCCTCTAATCCTCCATGTGCTGTGTGTTTGACTGTGAGGATTGGGTGTCCAATACAAAAAATGTGCATTATGTGTACTAACAAGGTGGACTACTGTATGTTTGTGTGTGTGTGTGTGTGTTTTGTGTGAGGTCTGGATGTCTGTGAATATGTATATAAGATTTGTGTATGTTCTTGAGTTCTCTGTCTTCCTGTGATTGTGATTGTGTGTGTGTGTGTGTGTGTGTGTGTATGTAAGCGGAGCTGGCCTGTCTGATTAGTCCACAGTGGGAGAGGAAGGTAAACATGGCTCAGTCAGCGCCACATGCAATGCGAGTGAGGCGCACATGTCCTGACCGATACGGTAGGAGGGCCCTAGAGCGAGCGAGCGGGAGGGGGAGGGGGAGGGGGAGCGGGAGGGTGAGGGCGGCAGCACTGCTGCACTCACTGACTCACTTTTGCAGCACACGAGGCCAGTCATCCCGCAGCTCCAGCTCCAGAGGGGAGGGCGCGGGGGAGGCGCGGGGGAGGGGCATGTCGCAAACTCGCTCCTCCTCTAACGACTGCCTGGCTCCAGGCCGGCCCTCGGCAAGATCCTCTCTCCGTCTCGTGACTGAGCTTGGGTGTGAGTCCTGCTTGGTACAGCAACCCCCACCCACCCAAACCTCTCCCACTCCTACCCTCCCCTCTACCTACAACTCTGGACTGCAGTAATTCTGACCGTGACTAACCACCCTCACGTGGCCCCTGACTCCCTAGGTAGCGTAAAGGAGCCGGGAGGGGCCGACGACCCGGAGCACTTATGTCAGTTTCTCACTTTACTCAGCCCACCGCCATTATCTACACTAATGTATGTGTCTGTCACAACCCGAGATGAGAGCTCGCCAGCTCTCTCGAGCCCAGTGCCACAGTATAGAGACAGTGTGTGTGTGTGTGTGTGTGGTTGAAGGGGTAGGTGGGTCTCCTCTTTTCAGCCTTCACCTGCCATTTCTTTCTGGATGAACACAGGCTCTAGACAGATGGCAAATTACTGTCTGGGTCAAACAGAAAAATGGCAGGGAAAGAGGGTGCAAATGAGGCTTTCTGCTGGAAAGAGCCCTATATTTCCCACCCAGCAGCATGTCGGCTGAGAGCAGCTCATGTAAGAGACCTGTTGAGCACACGGAGACCTGGGACATAACCAATCAAAAGGCTGTGATTAGAAAGGATAAAACACCCACACACGCACACGCACACGCACACACACACACACAACTGCCCTAAAAGACAGATGACAAAATTTCGACAAGTCAAAACAACCACACCCACACAGACAAAGTAAAGATTGCATGTACATGTTTTTTCAATCTGTGTGTTCCTGCATGACACCAACTGGTCTCTCCCAGTGAGCACACAGCACTCTAAACCCACTCACTGAGGGAGAGAGGCAGAGTGAGAAAAGACAGATAGATAGATAGATAGATAGATAGATAGATAGAGATAGATAGAAATATAGATAGATAGACAGATAGATAGAGCGAGAGACCGTGAGTGAGTGAGCACATGGATAGACGATGTGATCTGGTCAGCTCATACACTGCATACATTTGGCCAGGGTAAAAAAAGAACAGAAAAACAAATACATTTTCAATGTTTCCGTTCTGAAAAAGGACCCCTGCAGTCAGACTGAGGAAGGATGTGTTCTACAACAGGAAGATGGAGGCCGAGCGGTGGACAGCTGACCCTGTGGCTCCCTGCAGGTCCTCTAAACGTCCACTGCAGCGAGATGGAGGGCAACGCGACAACAACAGATAGCCTAGATGTGGACAGTGGCTTATTTCTTATTTTCCTCCAGTAGAAAAAAAAGGGTCTACTTTTGTTCGCACAAAGTGGATTTCCAAATGTCAGAGCCATTATAAAAAGAATTGCTCTCACTTAAGTTGGTTTTCTAAGAATGCACACATACCCCTGCCAAAAAGACATTACTTGATAAAAGAATCTATCATAATTCCATCCACAAATTCAGCCACTTGTTTATCAAATGTTATCTTTGGGTAGCAGATTCAGGTTGTCCTCCAACTTATCTACTAAGTAGGTTTGGGATTTATGTCTCTCACTAAAAGGGGAAAGAGAGAGACACAGGGAGGATTGAATATATATCAGGACTGAATTTTAATATGGGAAAGGGAAGTCCAGCGCGTGGGCAGCCGGCCTCCATCTCAATCTGCATTGGTGTTTGGCGATTTCGTACGACCACGCACGTTACGTAAATATCAAGGGGACTGGTGGTGCCGCAGTGCATGGGAAAGCAGATCAGTGGGACACAGAGAGGGAGCGGGGGAGGGAGGACGCATGCGCACGGGATGGAGAGAGAGAACAAACACAAGAAGGCAGGGGAGAGAGAGAGAGAGAGCGAGCAAGAAGAGGAATAAAAGAAGAACAAAAAAGAGAGATTTGGGAAAGAGAGGAATATGGAGAAGGACAAGAAAAGCCAGGGCAGTAGGGCTGAGCAGAGAGGAGAAGAGAAGTGAGGAGAGAATAGAAGGAGGCGGTGCTCACTGGGCTTAGCCTGAGTAGGGGGAGGGAGGTGTGTGTGTGTGTGTGTGTGTGTGTAGGGGGTGACGTCGTGTGGCTCCAACAGGCCATGTGCTCGGTGCTCATGCGGCCAGAGGAGCCAGAACACAGCAGCGGCAGCAGGAGGGACAGCATGCATGGGGGATTTACTCCAGAGCCACACTGACCGCGTTTCACACAGGTGAAACCTGACACACACATCGCTGATAGCATCGCCACACGTGGGAGAATATCCTTTAAACAGGCAGGCTACATCCTCACAGTGTAATTGAATACAACACACACTACAATAGAAAATAAAAGCAGCCGTCAACTTCCAAAAGGGGGAAACTGTGCAAGCGGGTGTGGTGAATGGCTGTGGCTTCTTTGCAGGACTTGACGCAAACACACAAGCACAGGAGGAGTGAAAAAAAAAACACACACACGCACATGATGTACTGAAACAGGAACAAGAGTCACTGTTCCCATAGTTGCTTATTGGCCAAGCAGTCACCTTTCAGCAAGACAAACACAGCTGAGTTAAGTTTGGATGTGTGTGCGTGTGAGGTGGGCTTGGCCCTAACATCAAAGATGGAGCTGGCAGTTACATTAAAGACAATACATTAAAGACAAGACTCCCTGACTGATAATTCCTCTTTTTAATCTCTCACTGTGACGCTCTCTAGTCACACGGCCACACTCTGGCCTCAGGTTGGGCAAGAGCAGCTGAGAGAGGAGGAGGGGGAAATAAGAGAGAGAGAGAGAGAGAGAGAGAGAGAGAGAGAGAGAGAGAGAGAGAGAGAGAGAGAGAGAGAGAGAGAGAGAGATTAGAGAGACCGGAGGTGAGAGAGAGGGATGAGGGAAAAAGAGAGGTGGTAAAAAGAGAGAAAGAGAGAGAAAAAAGGAGGGGGGGGGGTACTGCAAGGGTGCACACGCATGCGATCTGAGACTCGTGGCCCTGCTCTCTCTCTGGTGTGTGTGTGTGTGTGTGTGTGGGCGCTGCCCCTGGCTGCCTCTTCAGACGGGGGGGGCTGAGGAGGGGACACCCTGTTCTTTCTGAAACTCCTCACACAGCCTTCCTCACACCCTCTATCTCTCTCTCTCTCTCCCCCTCCCTCTCCCGCTCTCTCCATCTCTTCAGGACACACCTGCACTTCAGCAACACTTGCACACGAGACGCCGTGACCTGACAGACAATAAACTAATCTGAGCTAATCGCCTACTGGAGACGGACCACGTATCAAGACACGGTCCTTCTGCCGCTCACTGTTTACACACCGGCAACAGATCCGCCATTATGCTCTCTGACAACACAGTACAGTATTATAGTTTCAGTCAACGCTAACTATTCCATAGCCTAAGAAAAAAAACAAACCATATCTAAACCTTACACTTCTATTCTGGTGCACAAACAGTTTACTGAATGTGGATGTGGACGTTTTTTTATGTGTTTTATGTGAGGATAATGGGGGTGAGATTTCTTGTCCTCTTTAACTGCCCTGTGGCCGACAGGGGAAAATGGCCGGTTGTTTTTGACCGGCCACACGCTTTAAATACACCGTAAGCCTCGCTGAGCTGCTAAAGGGGAACACGGTGTTGCTGGGTTAGTTTGCCAACAGTGCAGCATGCACACAGAGTCACACACACATGCACGCACGCGCTCTCACACACACACACATTAACCACCACGCGGCTGAGGGAGAGGGAGGCGGGACTAGCGCTGCACAACACAGCACCGCTGACACGAGTTCTGCTCTCACACGCGCGCACATGCACACACACACACTAATGTGCACGCACACACATACGCACACAAACATGGGCGCGCTGCCCTACTTTCCCCCCCTCCCCCGTCACCACGGATTGGGCGGAATCCATCAAGCACCTCTACTACACACGGCAGGATCACGACCCCCCCCCCCCCCCCCTTGGGCCCCTCACTCACACACTTTCTTTCAGTCGTTCCTTCTGTCATTCTTTCCCTGTATTAGCCTCTTAATACTTTTCATCCTGGACCCCATCTTTCTAGTTAGTGTATGTGTGTGAGCGAGTGAGTGTGTGTGTGTGTGTGTGTGTGTGTGGAGGGGAGAGTAGGAGCAGTACTCTATGTTCCAACAGGTGAAGCAGCACAAAGGGCAGGAAGGGAGGGAGAGAGGGGGAGAGAGAGAGAGAGAGAGAGAGAGAGAGAGAGAGAGAGAGAGAGAGAGAGAGAGAGAGAGAGAGATAGATAGATAGATAGATAGATAGATAGATAGATAGATAGATAGATAGATAGATAGATAGATAGATAGATAGATAGATGAGGTCATGCCCAAGCGAGGATCAGAAAGACTGCACCTCCGTGCACTTCTAAATTGAGGTTTGCCCAAGCATCACAAAACTGCACCTCCGGGTTCTGAGAGGTTTGTCATGCAAAGCACCACACTTTCCAAACATGCGCATGTTCTCACAAACAAATCTAAGAACATCCAAGTTCTGTGATGAGGTTAGGGGGAACGAGAGAGAGAGAGAGAGAGAGATAGAGAGAGAGAGAGAGAGAGAGGGATAGAGAGAGAGGGAGATACAGAGAGGACTAAAGATTGTGGAGAGAGACAGCTCTGCATATCTCAGCAAAAGACTGAGTCATCAAATCAGTACTTCCTCTTGTGTTCGTGTGTGTGTGTGTGTGTGTGGGCCAGGAAGAGAGCCAAGTTAAGACCCTTTTCCCCGATATTCCCACAGCCTGGACGACCCATCATTCAATCTGCCCAACAAGCCAGCGGGATTAAGTGTCCACTTTTCAAGGCATATGACGAGCGGCCAGACAGACAGACAGACAGACAGACAGATCAGGTCAGCACGTCCTTTTCATAAATTCGCTTTCTGTCTGGGCAATTATCCCCCTCCATAGAAAGGCATTTGCTACATGCCTCTGAAAGCATGCGTCCCGAAATCATCAAAAAATCGCATTTTCTTTCCATTTGCCCGTGCTTGCAGAAACATGCCTATTCATCACCTGAGCTGCGTACGACACAAAGGCACCACCTCCAGATTCATCTAGCCTACTGCTCTCAGAACAGAGTCAGCTGACGGCCTTCACTTCCTCCTCTGCCTAATGCCCAACAGACGGACAAAGTCTGCCAAGGGTCAAAGTTCACCTGAGAGGCAGGGGACGGAGAAATGCATGACTCACCTGGATGTATCTGAGGGCACTTCGGAGCACGCTGAGGTTGGACGCCTTCTTCTCGTCCACGTTGGGGATGTTCTTCTTCAGGGTCTCAAAGCACTCCTTCAGGTGGGCCCGTCTGGGGGGAGGAGGGGGTGGGGGGGGTGAGTCAGGGCAGATCACTGCCCCGCAGATGCACCTCCTTGTGCTTCTGCACAATCCTAGTCAACCCTTAACCATCCCAGACTCCTACACTGAACTCTTTAGCATGCACTTCGGAGATGCACAGGAAACAAATCAAATTTGTAACCTCTTCACTGGAATGCCAACTCAATCAAAACCTGACCAGACTAGAGACTTCCTTCCCTACTGACACAGTTCAAAGTTGCTTAAGGCAAATGAGTCACAAGTTTATTGGGCTGACTGGCTGGCCCTGAGGTAGCAGTGTGTGTGTACTGTACACACACACACACACTTTCTGTTCTGTGGCGTCTTCAGGAGGAAGAGAAATAAAGATGGAAAATAAAGAAAAGCTTGAAAGAGGGGAAATTATTCTTTCCACACACGCGCAGTGGCTGGCAATGCTATTGGACCCACCTGTTTTTCTCAAGCTTGTTATGCACCTCTCTGGTCCCTGCCCTGCAAACACAGATCAGAGGGCTTAAGGTCGCGCTCTCCACTGGCGTGGCAACAACAATAACAACAACAACAACAACAAAAACAACAGACCAACGAGACAGTCCAATAGACAAAACAGTCTCCACAAACATGCTAGACAATGACAAGGGTTCTTGCAACACAAGTCATCAACCCAGTAACCAATCATGATAAGGGTTCTTACAACATACGTAACTAGCCAATCAGCTGAAGCCAAAGTAAATGTAATCCATGTTTATTTGCACCAGGTGGAATCTTAGAAACAAGTATCCAAGTATCAATCTGGCTACACTTGTCAAAGTACAACTCAATCTGGGGACGTCTGAGCAGCTTTCGTAAAGTTTCATCCACACGCCCGTGATGGTACTCACCCGCCAGGCCTCTTCTTCCCGTCCCCGTGGCGACCGTCGTCTGGCGGACTGCCTCTGGACACCGGGCTGGCCTGTGCCTGTGGGGAGCCCAGCTGAGGGGGCATAGCATGCTGGGATGCAGCGACGATGGTCCCAGGGTAGGACTGCACCAGATGGGGCTGCTGCTGCTGATGTTGGTGCTTGGTGGTGGCTGACAGGGAGTGGGTCAAGGAGGTGGGCTCAGGCTCAGGCTGGGGAGAGATGAGAACGTGTTGGGGGTGGGCGTGCTGGCTGGTGGGGGGGCTGCGGGCATCTTTCCTGGGGGAGCCCTGCCGCTGCTGGTGCTGATGGTGCACGGTGTGGGGACTGCATGCGGTGTTGGGAGCCGGGGGGAAGGCGGTCTGGGGGTTGGGGGCGGAAGGCACCACGGGGATGGGGATGACCGCTATGGGCAACGAGGGAGGGGGCGGCTGGGGTGGGAGTGGAGCCAGCCGGCGCTCCGAGCCACTGGGCTCCTCCACCCAGGTGACGTGGTGGTGGTGATGGTGGTGGTGGTGGCTGTTGACCCGCAGGGCCTGCGCGGCCGCTACTTCAGTCCTCTTCCTCTGCTCCGCCTCCTGCTCCTGACGGAGCCGCTCCCTCAACTCATTCTCCTCTGAAAAGAGAGAGGGGGGAGTGTTAGGGGATAAAGCCCATGGACACATTCGGGGGAAATGGGTCATACAAGGATGAAGCCAGAGAGGGAGGATAGCCAGGAAAAAAGGGGAAATTATGACAGAGTCAGATGACTGAACCAGATTCCGTTTGGTTACTGCACCTTCAGCCACAGACACCACTGATAAAAGGGATGTTGGATTTTTGAGAAGAAAAGACCAAATCTGATTTAGCATTTTCTGGCTTGTGTGCTCCATGAACACCAATTAGATGTGGGACGCACGGACTTCAACCCTGTGAACATACAATCAATACTTCAAAAACACTCGCCGCCACTCTGACCTAGATTTTTCGGCCAGGCTAAATAAACTGCAAGCTCATGGCTTGGAAAATACGATGTCATTTCAATGCGGTCTGCCAAGCATACTGTGGCCAAATGATAAAACCACGATAACACACGCACACACAGAACTAATGGTCTTATTCCACACTGAACCACATGTTGAGCCTGTGACCCCAGGATGGGCGGCTGAGGCACAACTGAGCCTTCGCAGCAGGGCAGGAAACGTGCTATACATGCACTACCGTGTGACCTTTGGCCTCTGGCGCGATTTGATACACATACTGTACACACACGGCCACAAAACACATCGGAGGACAGAGAGCACAGAACCTCACACCAATACGACAAACTCAAAAAGAGGCCAGGGAAATAAAAAACAGCTATTGTGAAGAGTGATTAGCTAGAAAAAGAGAGAAAAAACACACACACACACAATCCCCTATTATCTATCCCCTTGTAAGGAACAGCGTGTTCATGGTGCAGGCTAAGGTTACTTTAGCATAGCTTTCATGGAAACCTGATGCTGGTAAACTCTCGCCCACTCCCCGCCACTCTACTCCTCCTCTCTTGGGCTGCTCCCAACAGCGCCTTACGCTTCAAGCTCGGGAGCTAAGACTCTGCCCCCTGGAAGTCGGCCAATCCTTAAATAGTCAATGAATTATGCAGCTTCTGCTGATCCCAGACCAGCTCCGAGAGGGAAGACTGACCGCCCCTGACAGGAAGGAAAAAAAAAAAAACATGCTGGGATTTCACTAAGGGTGAAACGCACCCAGGGCTCCGGTACAGCAGCAAGCATGTGTCTCATACTGTGAGTGGTTGTGCCGTTTCTCTGTAGTAGGGCAGATAAGACGACGAGGCTGTGCCCAGACTTAACATGCCACATTTTTATAGTGTTACAAATGTGGGCTCTAAACACGACCTCAGAAAAGGAGGAAAAAAATAACAGTTCAATTGGCAGGATCCTGTTACCACTAGAATTGTAGCGAATCAAAACAGAGTGAGCTAATCCTAAGAGGAGCGATATGTGAGAATGGCCTTGTCTTAACGCCAGGAGGGTTGGGCGGTAATCAGGGTATGACATGAGCTGAGGTTTGATCGTGGAGAAGAGCACTCTGCTGGAAAATGCTGATATTTTTCACTAAGCAGGTTTAATCCAAGTCATGTTACACTGTCAAAGCACTATTCCATAGAGGACTGGTAGCCTTGAAGCCGCCGTGTTGTCGCGTTCTGTAATTCCATGACTAAGCTCCTTATTTTGCCACTTACTCGGATATATATTTCTAGTGAGCGTAAAAGAGCTTTTCGGCAGTGGACAATCTCACAGAGCACAACGGGGGCGTTCTTATCTTAATGACACCTAACAAATGGGCCTTAACACAGAGCACATGGCCCCTGTGTCGTGATGGCAGTCTCCTTTGTCACGAGCCTTCACCTGGGCCTGGTCATAAACACAACTGTTCACCACAAGATAGGGCCTGACTGGGTAAATCAGTCTGGTTACGTTTCTACTTGTGCTATTAGTATTGTGAAGCTTAAGCAGAAAGTTGTGGAACACGACGCTGTACTTTTATGCTACACATGAGTAGACTACAAGCCCATCAGTTCTTCTGAGAGCTACTAAACCGGGGGGGTGGGGGTGCACGATCAGATGGAGGATTCACCACTCCAATGACTAGGCAGCTTTTCTCTGCATTCTTCTCTGATACCCCAAGGATAGGGACAGACTAGAGTATCACTCGTTTGGCTGAGAGAAAAGGACTGAAATGAATTGTGCAATGCAATGTGGGATGAACACCCCTTTCTGATTCATAGTGGCCAAGCAGATTCCCAATCGAGCATTTCCATTATAAAACATACCAGTACTACTTAATAAATTAATCCTATCTGGTGCTAAAATAATGGACCCGGGCAAGAAAGATGAGACAAGAACAGAAATCTCGATCTGATGACCTTGCGTGTTCCAGATAAATAAGTAAGTAAATGAGTGGCACCCCATCTGCCGACCATAGAACAGGAGCAAGAGTGCAGTACTTCATTATGGCTTGCTCACGGCTGTCCAATGAGGATGTGAGAGGTAGCACTCACACCTCTGGTCCTTCCGGTCACAGGCAGGCAGGCGGGCGAGCAGCGGGAGCACAGTGTCCTGACAGCTCAGCTAATGCTAATGTGGGGAAGTGACAAGCGCCTCGCTCTGCTCCGCGGCCCAATGCAGAACAGATGTCTGCTGTCAGCCCCCCTCGCAGCTCGCCGCCAGCCGAGCAGGCTACAGCAGAGAGGAGCGCAGTGATGCGGTAACCACAAGGCACACGCGCACACACTCACACACACACACACACACACACACACACGCAGCTGATAAAAATCAACACTTGAAACAAAGGCTGAAATACTCACTCGTACTGGAGCTTTCCAGCTCAAACTTCTGATTTAGTTTTTAATACTTTCTTAGTTGCTCCTCTAAACAGTATAACTGCAAAACCATGTATATGACCTGCACTAACCAGCAGCAGTGGCCTGCAGTCTATAACATACAGTACAAACCATCAAAGTATGTGCTTGGGATCAGAATGAAAGTGAAAAACTAACACTGACAACAAGCCAAGGGAGGCCTGAGTTGACAGAGGTTGAAAGGAATATGGTGCAGGTAGGTGCCCAAAGTGCATGAACAACACAGCCCAACACTACAAGAAAGCTTTAGTGTTTCTTTTGACATACAGTCTGGCTGCAGTCTGGCTTTACCAATTCACGACATGTATTACTTTATTTACCATTCACAACAGAAATCATGAAGGAATGTAATACTTCCCATATTTAAGAAATTATAGTCTACCAATTAAGATATATAGACAATACATTTGCCAAATTAATAATACATTTTAAGTTACTAATGGCTTTTTACTACAAGGAAAACAACACTAGAGGACACATAGATAATTTAGCTAACATTATATAACTCGCATTTGGAGGAGGAGGAGGGTGGGGTAGTGCCCTAGATTCTATCTCATCGTGACCTGCACCAATGAGGGAGGCAAAAAAATCCGCCGAGTAGGAATGACTAGAAAGGGGGTGGGTGATGAATGTGTGTAGACTGCACTGCCTTACAAACTAATGGTAGTTCAATTCAGTTGGGTCGATCAGATACAACAATGGGTGGCATTTTTGCAATTAAACTTCACAAAGTTGTTACATTCGTTACATTTTAACATTCAAACAGTGTGTCAAACTGTGAAATAGCGCAAGCCTGTCGTGCTGCCGTCCACATGGTGAAAGGGGGTGGGCTTTGTCCACGCGGTTTCGACTGAGGGCGGAGACAGACGGGACACGTCGTCAACAGACAACAGCTAGAATGTAGCGAACAAGAACGCGCCAGTTCGGCTTGCTGCGGTAACAACGAAATCCAAACAAAATAGTCTCTCCAATGACACCATGTTTTCGTGTGTAGTCTAATACACATGCGAAGATACATGAAAATGAGAATTATTGAAAAAACTAAGGACAACCTTAAAGGAAACTCTAATAATACTCAGTGTAATATGAGATCCCGGAGATGTCAGGTCATTATGTAAAACACTCGGACAAAGCCACCGCCCAAGGCACAGGCAGGTCTATACTGAGTAACATTACTTGTTTATGAGACGGCTATTTGACCTACAAATGAAATCAGCATAAAACTTTAATGAAGACGATTAACAAAAAGGTATGCGTAATGAGTTGCAGAAGTAATCTAACTAGAAAGCAATATTTAACACGATTACGTCAACAGCCCGGAAAGTGAAGGTTAGCCCAGCGCTTAACGTAAAACACTGAAGTGGCCAGAAATGCTCATAGTCATGCAATCCATACTATTTGTGTGGTGTATAATTATTTGCCGCATATTCCTTGTTCAAAATCCAATCGAATTTGCCCTCTTCTATCAGAAAATCGGTGTTTTTTTCTGCCCATGATATATGATCCCCATTTACTACCTGATTTATGCAAATAAATGAGCGTATAGTCATCGTTGCACAGCGTGTCACATCCACATACCACACGAAAGCGTTCCACTTTCTACTGTAACGTTAGGCTTCATGAAAAACTGATAATGCACTAAACTGCATCAGACTAGTTATGCATTTATCATTATCATTATACGGTACACATTACCCCCTCATTCTAACCTTTGCAAATCCAGGATTTCACATTAAAGACTCTACCGCTACTACTTGCTATGCTTTTTTTTTCACCCCCCACAGCTTAGCATCCCCTCCTTACCACGTGTTTTCTGTTGTTGCTGGGCTTGCAATTCCAAGAACTTGGCTGCTTCTAACAATGTCTCGATGCTCATGTCTGGCACGTAACTGTTTTACTCCAGATAATAAAGAAAATGTGTGATAAAGGGGCACTTTAAACTTCCCTGCGGGATCCACCGGACGCACCAGAAACATAAAAAAAAAGAAAAGAGTCGTGGCTGGATCCCCCTCGTACAAACTCTTTCCACTCGCGCAGAGGAGTTGCAACAAGATGGCGGTGACGAGCATAAGCATAAAACACAACGGGGCACACAGCAGATCGTTAAGATCCGCCCATAGTTCATAGCCACACCCACCATCGAAACCTTTTTCAAAACACGGACAAGACTATCGAAATAGCACACATATGTAGGCCAAGTTTACATCTCGGACGGAAACAAATAGAGACGAATAAATTTAAACTCGACGATACACGTAAAACATCTGAGCATTACTTGACAAAACTGTGCCATGTAGGCTACGTGCTCAGCGGGTGGGCGTCAGGGAGGGGCGGTTTCGATTCACTCCATGTTTTGTGGGAGGCTGGCTCATGTATCAGCATGATTATAATACACCATAGCCGGCTGGCCTATCAGCATGAAGAACAACAAGGCATGGTATGAACACACATGGCTTCCCGCTCATTGTAGTTGGCAAGATTATGTGGAAGTGCAGCATGCCATTTCAGTAAATCGTCTCTTTACAATTGTATAGTATGCTTAAGCTACAGTATTTCTTCATTCGAGATGCAAAACGCAGTTCATGCGTATAACAATAATAATAATAAAAAAAAACTGATGAAGCTAAGCGCATTTCATTTCAATTGCTCTTAGCAGTCTGTATGGTATGTCAGCTTGAGATAAAAATATCAAACCGTGCACAGCCAATGGGGAGACTCCAACACTGAGGGGGTTGGACAATGCGACGGGCGTGTTTGAGCTCTTTAAGCGCCTGAAGGCACGACGAGTAAGCAGCAAGTATTTTTTAATGACATCTCATATTTACCGAAAGAGAGAGGGGGCTGTACTTGACAAGGCTATCTCTATGAAAAATTAAAATGTTCTTATCAAACTTCAAGACCTATTTGTTTTCCCGCAAAGCTTTATTCCCCTTAATACTGCACAATTTGACCTCTTTAGGCTTCAAGAGCTGCAACTGATAACTTGACTGCTGGTGGGTATGAAAAATTGACAGTATACTTCTGTATTGAATGTACACCTGCCTTTCATGCTCTCCCCTAGACATTTCACATCGGGCCCAATTAAAGTTATTGGCAAGCTGACTGAATTAGGTGAATACGACCATGATTGCAGAAACCATATACCTACTCAAATATACTGCACGTCGCTGGATGGGCCTTAATCGGAATATAGTGTACATGGAAACGTAGTGGCTGACAGTGAGATAAGGATTGGATAGGACATTTCTTATCGGTTCTAAATGTTAAAACCCCCATACAATCATGTTTAGGAAGGGGTTGGGAGTGGCTTGCAATGTAATTCACAACAGTGATCAAACTGAAGCTCCTGTCAGTTTTTGTTTGCTTTTTGTATTGCAAAACAACTTCTGAGACACTGGACTATACTGCCAACTACACTAGTCCCAAATGAGAAGTGAACCTTTTCTTGTATAGTACTTCAAAGGCAAATTCAAGCAGTGACAAGACAACCTAGGCTGTAAGGCACATGCAGTTGTAAGCCTTTTGATTATATTTTGCTGCCTGAACACATGTGTAGGCTACTAAAAGGGTATTTGTAATATGTGAAAACGTCACTCAGATTATCTAACAAAACACTAAAATATTGATGGCTCATACAAGAAGTGGAATAACGCTCAAGATTTACCGTAGATCCCAGAAACTGCTTTACAAAACCTCAATTTCTTAAACAAACAAGAAAATGTCACGTATGCAGCCTACACATAGCCTAAACAACCAAGGAGAGGGAGAGAGAGAGACAGTGGTCATTTTTAGGTAGTTGTAGAATCAAGTCACATGCCGATCACAGGTCAGGGAAGTGTTGAAAAAGCCCCAGGCAGCCAGAGGCACGAGCATTGAGACGGATCCGAGGAGGAAGTGGAGTTTTGTGTGCTCTCGGGTCCAGGGCACGGCTTCACATGACTGTCAGCAGCACAGAGTGAACGTGGGAGGAGGGGAGGGAAAATGGGAGAAAGAGTAGGCTACACACACAGACACACACACTCAAGAAATGAGTAAGCAGAACTAGGCCTACAGCAGCCCTGACTGGAGAGGGAGGGGGGTGGTCTGCCTTTCCTGTTATTCACGCCAGGCTTTTACAGGACATGTGTACCTCGACCAACTTCCTGCGACAAAAAATCAAGACTGAAGCCCTCCAGGCACAGGACATCCGACAAAACTTCATGAACCTGTGTTTACAGGCAAAACGAAAATAGGTTAGTACTGCGAAGGAGCTGTCGACATGACCCACTGTTCCATAATGCAGTTTGAAAACTAGGCTCCCTCTAGTGGTAGAAAAGGGAATTTAAAAGCTTACATGTGGTAGAATACCACACACTGCGTGGGTAGAAAATGTTAATATAGTAAAAAACATACTTACTTTGACAGTGATGTCTTCAATGACAATAATTGAAGTGATGCTCAACATCAGGTAACACTATCTTTCTCTGACTTGCTAAGAGATCTCTCGAAATGGTCCCCAACACTTCAAATCTAATTCTAAATTTGTATGACTTTCATAAGTCTATATTCATTAAAAACTAATACACACACACACACACACACACACACACACACACACTCACACAATACTTCTAATACAACAAAGCGAACATGACTAAATTCATAAAAAAAAAAACATTTATTTGAAAATTAGGTGAAATAGATTTCAAACAAACCGTATTTGCGAGATCAGTCATTTAAAAAAAAATCTCGGGGTCCTAATATAATCATAACACAAGACTGGTATGTTGTAAGGCAAGTGTCTACACAGAGATATGGAGCAAACCGGGGAGCCAAATCCCCCTCCCCATCAGAGAGGGCTGGAAGCGGTGCGGAGGAGGGTGTTCTTCAGGCAGGTACACAGCTGGTTCATCAGATCCTTGTTCTGGCCCTCCACAAAGTGCATCTCCACCAGCACGTCGGCCCCCTGGACCTTCACGTTCAGCAGGCTCTTGAACAGGAAGCTCTGCACCAGGCCGGGGCTCTGGGGCTGGGAACCTGCTGCTCCTGCTCCTGCTGTGGCTTCCTTTGGGCCAGGGAGGGCTTCCACTTCCACATCCTGTGAGGAGTGGCTGACCTCCGGTGTGACGGGAGCCTCTTCCTGTGTGTTGGGAGACTCCATGCTGACATCCAGTGGCCCCTGCTCCCCAAGCTCGCCTGCCTGAGCTCCAGAGTGATGCCCGTTGCTGTCCTGCTCACCCGCTGGTGCTGACTGGCACACCTCCCCTGAGGGCTGGGGACCTTGCTGGTTCTCCGTCTCGTGGGCTGCTGCTGTGGGCTGTGTGTCGGAGCCCTGAGCTGCTGCCGAGGGGACGGCGGCGCCGGGGGAGAGCGACTCGTTCTGCTGCCGGTTCTGCTCGCGCCGCCTCTGCCGCATGTGGACCCAGGTGTTCTCCACGGCCGTCAGGAAGAGACTGAGCTCGGCCTCGCCGCTGGGGACGCGCTTGTGAAGAATCTGAGAGAGCAGAGAGAGAGAGGCATTAATTCAATTCAATTCAGTTTTATTTATAAAGCGCCTTTCGTGCAAACAGCAATACAAGGTGCTTAACAACAGCACTAAGAAATAAGGTAAAACAAAAAGAATGATAAGAGCAATAAAATAAGTGTAAAAATAAGAATAAAAATCAAGGTGCAAAAGTCATAAAATATGAAGACATGTGTACACACGTGCATATGCTACAGAACAGACACATCAAGACCTAAAATTCCAGAACGGACAGGGATTTAAGAGAAAGCAAGACTAAAAAGGTATGTCTTAAGATGTTTCTTAAAAAGTTAAACTGATTGGACCATCCTTAGCGCAAGTGGCAGGCTGTTCCACAGGGCAGGACCATAGTGAGCGAAGGCTGCCTCCCCATGTGTTTTGGTCCTCACCCTGGGAGTAACTAGGAGGCCGGAGTCTGAGGATCTGAGTGGCCGTGATGGAAGGTACGGTGAGAGCAAGTCAGACAGATACACAGGCGCAAGTCCATTTAGGGCTTTAAAAACCAAGAGTAAGACCTTAAAATCAATTCTAAAACTGACAGGGAGCCAGTGAAGGGATTCTAGGATAGGGGTAATGTGAGCTCTCTTTTTGGTCTTGGTCAGCACACGTGCTGCTGCATTCTGAATTAACTGCAGCTTGTTAATATTTTTTTTTTGAAAGGCCAGTGAAGAGGGCGTTACAGTAATCAAGCCTGCTAGTAATAAAAGCATGTACCAGCTTTTCTGTGTCAGCCTGGGCGAGCAGAGGCCGCATTTTAGAAATATTTCTTAGATGGTAAAAAGCACAACTGGTGACATGATTTATATGTGACTCAAAGTTCAGGTCCGGGTCAAGGAGCACACAAAGGTTTTTGGCCAGGGGTTTGATGTTCTGTGCCAGGGTGCTTACATTTTTACTGATAAGTTCCCTCTGAGGCTTAGGGCCAATAACTAAAACTTCTGTCTTGTCTTTGTTCAGTTGTAGGAAGTTATTAGACATCCAGGTATTCATTCGTTCAATGCACTGAATGAGATTGGCAATAGGGCTGGTGTTGTTGGGGGAGACAGAAAGGTAAAGCTGGGTGTCATCAGCATAGCTATGGAAGTCAATCCCATGTCTCCTGATAATGTTTCCCAGTGGGAGCATGTACAGACTAAATAGAACTGGCCCGAGAATGGACCCTTGAGGGACACCGCATGTGATGGGAGTGGTGGCAGAGGAGTGGTCACTAAGGGAGACAAAGAAATCTCTGCCGGAAAGATATGTCCTGAACCAATTAAGGGCAGACCCAGATAGGCCAACATGATGCTGTAGCCTGCTGAGAAGCAAGGCATGGTCTACCGCAGCGGTCTGCAACCACATTCCTAACCGGGCCGTAGCCTACGACAAGAGTTTAAAAAAAATGCATGCAAACTAAATAAACTCAATTTAATTCGCAATAATGTCACATTCGCAATAATACCCACTGACGATGGTGAGCCAGATACCTCAAAGAAAAAGAAGGGGTCATTCAATACTAAAATATGACGAAGTCGATTTAAAATATGGTTTTGCAGAGACCGGTGACTCGGATGCACCAAGTCCTTTATGTGTGGTATTTGGCGATAAGTTGTCAAACGAAGCAATGAAACCATCAAAGCTAATTCGACATCTAGAGTCCAAGCATCCTACACTTAAAGACAAACCCCTTAAGTTCTTTGAGCGTAAGAAACGCGAAGCAAGAAGGACAAAAAACTAAGTATAAGTATATATACTTTTTTGATCCCGTGAGGGAAATTTGGTCTCTGCATTTAACCCAATCGGTGAATTAGTGAAACACAAACAGCACACAGTGTACACACAGTGAGGTGAAGCACACACTAATCCCGGCGCAGTGAGCTGCCTGCTACGACGGCGGCGCTCGGGGAGCAGTGAGGGGTTAGGTGCCTTGCTCAAGAGCACTTCAGCCGCGGCCCACTGGTCGGGGCTCGAACCGGCAACCCTCCGGTTACAAGTCCAGAGTGCTAACCAGTGGGCCACAGCTGCCCCACAACTAGTACGTAAAGCAACCACATCGGTGAACGTGGCTGCGCTAAAAGCCTCATAGTGGCTAGTCGGATTGCTAAATTTAAGAAGCCCTTTACTATTGGGGAAGAGTTAATTCTGCCTGCTGGTAAAGGCATGTGCAATGAACTCCTTGGGGAGGCTGCAGCTAAAAAAATAGCCCAGGTACCGCTTTCTGCAAGCACTGTCCATAGGCGAATTGATGATATGTCAGAGGATATTGAGGCACAGTTGTTAGAGAGGGTGAATGGGTCACCGTGGTGCGCTATCCAAGATGCTATGACATATTCGGGTTGCTTAATGACCTCAACCTGTCACTGCAGGGGAGAATAACGACTGTCTTTAAACTGGCAGATCAAGTCGCTGATTTGTGGGTACGACGTGTGAATCGGGGTGTATTTGATTTGTTCCAAACAGTAGTGGGGGTTTTGGGAGAGACTGAGGCAGGGCCCTTTCTCTCGCAGCTGGTGCGCGATCACCTTGTTGCGCTTTCAAATGAGTTTGAACGTTATTTCCCATTCTCCAAAGATCCACGGCAAACCAATGAGTGGGTCCGCAACCCATTTGTCAATATCCCGATTAGTCCTAACTTGTCAGCGCAGGAGGAAGAGCAGTTGATCGAAATTGCAAATGACGGTGGTCTTAAGAGTGTGTAGGCTATGAGGAAACCTCTCTGGCGGGTTTTTGGATGAAAACCAAAGCAGAATATCCCGAGAAAAGCTGAAAAACGCTCCCATTTCCCACCACGATCTATCTAGGCCAGGTTTTCGGCAATGACTGCAACTTAGACCAAATTTGCGCAATCGACTGGACATTTCAAAACACACTGAGGGTGTCACTGTCTTCCATCACCCCCAGATGGAACCTTCTTGTTGCAGGGAAACAAGCACAGGGCTCCCACTGATTATATTCGTAATGCACGTTTAGTTCCCATGTTTTGTTACCATATTTTGTTAAGCATGTTCACACATGATAGATGTAGCTTTATGTAGTTCGTTACCTTTACTGTTCATACTAGCTAGTTACTGTTCATACGAGCTAGTTCTTTTCAAGTAATGCATGCACAACACGGAACATGGAATCTCCGGAACCCCCCTCCCACCACCGGTCCATGGAAAAAAAAATGGGAATCAAACCGGTCCATGGTACATAAAAGGTTGGGGACCCCTGGTCTACCATATCAAAGGCAGCGCTCAGATCAAGCGGTACAAGAATGGAGGGAAGGTTGTTGTCCATGTTTAATCCAATATCATTGACTACTTTAAGTAGGGCTGTCTCGGTGCTATGGTGGGGGCGGAAACCAGACTGTAGCTTCTCAAAAATGCTGTTCAAGTTTAAGTGGTCATATAGCTGTTTGTAGACAACTTTCTCAAGGATTTTACCAAGAAAAGGGAGGTTTGAGATGGGACGGTAGTTATTTAGAATTTGTGGATCCAGGGTGCTCTTTTTTAGGAGAGGTTTTACAATTGCAGTTTTCAGCGACTGAGGGAACTCGCCAGTGCTGAGAGAGCAGTTCACTACCTGGAGCACATCATCTTCAAGACAGCTGAAAACTGTCTTAAAAAAGTTGGTGGGTATGGGATCAAGCAGGCATGTAGAAGGTTTCAATTGCATAACAATTTTCCTGAGCATGTCTTTGTCAATCATGACAAACTTAGACATAGTGACTCTGGGCCCAGGGACAGTGATCAGAGACTGGAGCTCAATGTCATTCAGTGTGGTATGGTTAAGATTCAGCCTAACCTCCACCTCTCAAAGCAAACCAAAGCAAAGCTTTCTTCAGCTGACACTAAAAGATACTAGAAATACAATTAATAACTGATTAACAGTAGATTACAAATCAACACATAACTGTACCCATATTAGTTTGTTCATAATCATTATCCTAGCCTATAATTAACATCATCTTAGCCTTAACCTAACATCCCAAAGGTTTCAAGGCAATTACAAAGGCAATTTCATTCTACATCCTAAAGTGATATTTAATTGAATTTATACTTAGCCTAACTCTATGAGCATAGCCTACATACGGCATATAAGCAGCAGTAAACTGGAATGTTTTGAGTGAGTGTGTACTGTAGGCATGTGTAAAGTACCTGCAGGTCTTTGAGTGTCTTCTCCATCCAGACAGTGACTGTGTGCACATCGCTGCTCTCCGAGCAGGTTGCGGAAGAGGAAGATGAGGTGGAAGAGGAGGGCAGAGAGGAGGCTTTGATCTGCAGTTCTCGGACCGTGGGCTGCAGAATGGTGAAGGCCAGTGGCTTGCGGGCTTTCTCCATCTTGCGCTTCTTACTCGGGGGAGACTAAGCCACAGGCAAGGAGAGGAAGAGGAGGAGGAGGAGGAGGATGACATCATTACACATTCAGGTTACAGAGCTTAAGGCGAGAACACAAACACCATTGTTCTAAAATGAAATAGCAGACAGACTGCTACGCTAAGGTTACTCATTGTTTAGTTTGTAATCTATTGACAAATGCTATAGAAATACTTCACTAACCTTAGTCTCAGTTTAAGATTTTCATTAGGTTTAATTTTAGTATTCAGTATGTTCACATCTAAATGTGTTTATCTAAACTAGGTCAATATTTCCTAAATCACATCACATCACATCACATCAACGTAAGAAATCTCCACAATATCAAATGTACCACTGGTATTTCTCATACAGTCCTTTCAGCCTAAGAACAGATACAGCGACAAGAATAGAGATTAGAGAACAGGGGAATTAATCTATGTCAGATATTTTGGCAGTGACTAATAGCGTGGACAGCACACCCTGTGCACTCTCATTCTGTCATACCTGCATACCAGGAGAGCCAAAGCAGTGATGTAACTGATAAGAACACATACTACATTCAACTCATGTACTGTTATGACCGTCCACTGCGTTACCAGAGGCTGCAAGCTAAAAGAAAAAAAAGAAGAAAAAAAACTGACTTGATCACCACAAGGGGGCAGCAACACACAAGTGAATGGTCCCCAGTTGCATCACCCTTTGACCTTGTCTTCTGAGAAGGCAATAACACCCCCTCCCCTATTTTCATCCCAGCTTAGAAAAACAACCAGCAGGATTCTGGCTGCCTTGAGCTCAAACGCACTATTGTTTCACACCACACACGTCTGAACACGCCCGCAGTATGGGCCGCTTTGAGAATTAATGGGAGATTTATGAGAATATTTAGAATTCGTCCACACAAACAAGGCCAAAGCCGCTGGGCCACAAGAGGAGGATAACATTCAGTTACCCTTCAGGGGGCGAGAGTGCTGTTACTGCAGCTTTGGCATGCGAGCGCAGTTGTGCAGCATAGCCCACATTCCAAACATATCCAGGGCCCTCTCACAAGTCACTCTGACACACAGGCACACACACTGATACTTACACACACAGGAACACAAGTCATAAACCATGGCCAACACCCCCTGCCTCAGACAAACAGTGTATCCTCTGGTTTGACCTCAGGAATACTCATAAACACACCACAGACGAGGAGATGTTCTTAGAATGGAGAACAGAGAACACACAGACACAGACACAGACACAGACACACACACACACATACCGAGCATGATGAGGCAGCACCACCATTTATCAGTCAAGTGAGCCGAGACAATCTTCACCAAAAACAATGATGTCAGAGATAAGGTGATGGAGATATGTGGAGAGAGAGGGGAGGCAGAGGCTCAGACCGCATGGTGTGGATGTCGCTGATATGGAGCAAACAAGAGTGAGAGCAGAGGGAGGGAAAGACAAACAGAGAGAGTGTGAAAGGGGGAGAGAGATTGCGAAAAGGTGTGAGAGAGAGAGAGCAAAAGGGGGATATGGAGAGAGAGAGAAAAAGTGAGAGAGAGAAAGGATGAGAAAGAGAGAGAGAAATGAAGACAGTCACGCATTCCCATCTCTGGCTTCTTTCCCTGAAGGCCAAGACACGTCATTGGCTGAGTCACTGACACCATTATGCAGAGAAAGCAAGTGAGCATGAGAGATGATCGAGGGAGCAAGAGAAAGAGAGATATTTAGGGAGAGAGTGTGAGTGAGTGAGTGAGAAAGAGAGAGAGAGAGATGCAGAGGGATTGTCTTAAAGGCATCACGCTGGCTTAAAGGTCTCGTGAGTGACTGGTCTCTGCTTCTCACTTAGACCCAGACAGCCCACAGCATGAGTCACTACGACTACCACACACAGTCACAGACACACACAGCCCAAAGCCCAGAGCAGGCTCCCCTACTACTCCCACATCACTCAGCCACTGGACACTCTCACTGACCAAAGCTGCCACACCCAAAGCCTCCACTGCTCACCAGAAATACGACAGAAATGAACGCAATACTGCAAGTGTGGGAGTAAGTGTGTGTGTGTGTGTGTGTGTGTGTGTGTTTGATCTACTAAAAGGACCATAATTCGTCTTCACTCATTAACCCTTTGGCCCATCCCTCTCTCTCTCTCTCTCTATCTGTCTCTCTCTCTTCTCTAACTCTGTGCTGCCCTGTGACCTAGCCAGCATCCGCTGCTCTAACTAAATGAGCCCTGGTGTTCAGACGCCTAACGTCACGTCACACTAATCACATTACAGCAGAGACTGCTCAGCTAATCCCCCATCAATCAGCTCTGCTCTGAGAGAGCGCTCTGCCTTTGGTCAGACACACACACACATGCACATTAACCATTTACACACACACACACCCCAACCACTAACCACTTTAAAACACCCCATCCCAGTTTCAAACATTTTTTCCAGAGATTTTCATTTAAAGTTTGCTAACAATTTCACAATTACAGTATCTAGCAGGCTGCACACTAAAGAATGTCCTCACTGTCATTCTACAATGCAGCACAAGGGGGCCCTGTTCCATGACTTTTCACGCCCCACGCCCCTGCAATGACATTGGTGTTTATTCGGTGCGGCGTGCCGATATGTCCTTAATGTCCACGCGTTGATGCGGAGGGACAGGGCTGTATGTGGGCTGTTATTGTCGTGATATCAGCAGTGGAACAGACTGAGGAGAGCGTTTCTGCTGACGCGAGCCACAATGGCCTTATTTCATCAATGACGCCCCGCATGAGTGTGAAGTGAAATGACTTCTGCTCTTCATATGGCCAAACCATTTCCATATTTAATTTGTCCGTCTAATAAGGGGCCGCAAAGCTGCCGCTTTCCATTATATTTCTTTGTGTTTCTCATAGACATACACACACACACACACACAATCAAAAAGCCTTCTGCTCACATTGAAAGGGAAAAAAAACACTGAGGAAAAAAAAATCAATAAAATCCATCAGGCCGGCCTGTCTGAGCACAGCACATCCTAAACACAGAGTTGTGTACTCATGCACACTGCACAGACACACACACACACACACACACACACACACACACACGTGCACGCTGCCACGCTGCATGAACGCACACACTAATTCACCCCCTCCCACACACACACTCACAAATCTCTGTCTTTTTATCAGGGTACTGCTTTTAGCCCCTCCTCTACAGTAATTCACCGTCTCTTCTCTCCCTCATTTTATTCATCCCTTCTCCCTCCTTCCCTCCCTCCCTCCCTCCATTCTCTCTCTCTCTCTACGCTGGTCAGGGATGGTCCATTATTTATCTGACACACTTATCCCTGCCTCATCTTTCCTCCAGCTCACGCGGGCGTGCTGCACGCAGTGGTGACAAGAGCCCCAGACAAAAGCTGGGGGCTCCGGTGAGATGACAGCCGCGCTCTCCGCCGACACAATGTGCATCACAATCCATACCACCATCAGCTCTGCCCTTGCCCCACTTTTCCAAACCAGCAGGGAGGACCCAGCCTCCACCCCCAGCACCACACACTACACTCAGAGACTGGGGGCAAAAAAAAAGTAATTGAGAAGTATGGTATGGGCAGATAAAATAAGGTCATTATTCAATTATTGAGCACGATTGGTGGAGGCAGAGATAGCTATTTAACCTTGGGGTTTGTGACAGGGAGGTTTTTTTTATAATCAACCCCCAACCCTTCCCTATTCATAGTCAAGCCCTGGCAAAGCCTGCCTTACGTGGTGACCTTTGCCCCGTCAGCCTTCAGCTCACCATCTGGACTGAGTACCGGACAAGCGTTCGGCCTCTCAGCAGTCATGCCTACCCATCACATGTCTCATACAGGAGCCTCTCCTCTTCTGTGCCTTCGTGTCTTTGTGTAGAGCTGTTATCTCTGTATCTCCCTAGATCTCACTAGGTCCTGTCCTCCTGTTGCCATGTCTCCCTCTTTGTGACACCTTCACAAAAGGCCTCCTTATCCTCCTTTCTTTCATTGTCTTTCACCGTTTCTTATATTTTCTCCCTTTTATTCTGTCTTTCTTTCATTTCATTTCTTTCATTGTGTCTTTCCTTCACTTGTTCCCTCCCTATAATGAAGGGGATCAGATTCAGAGCAGGCCTCTCACGGCCGCCCCTGCTGTATGTTTTCATGTCCGGTTGAAAGATCGAGCTGTCAGCCAGATTGATTTGGCTTCCATGCTGTCCGCTAATGGGCCATAACCTGGGATTCACACACCCTCTGACTGGGGTGGCCGAGCAAGAAACAGGTCCTACATTTGTGTGTGTGTGGGGGGGCTGTAAGAAAGGGAGGGAGAGAGAAAGGGAGTAAGTTGGGGATGGAGGAAGCAAACAAAGGAGGGAGAAAAGAAAGAAGAGGTGAGATGGATGTACACACAGCACAGAAGCAGGTGTAAGCGAGAGAATAAGATGAATGGAGAGGTGAATGGAGGGAGGGAAAAAGGGAGGGAGGGAGGGTGAGATGGGGCGTGTTGCTGTGGTGTGTGTGGACACAGGTGTGCAGCCTTTTCTGTATCCATGCAGGGCTTTCAGGCCGACCTGGGACTGCTGGCGAGCCGCACAGGAGCTACAGGGGCTGGGTCGAAGAGGGTGGATAAGGGTGGGAGCATGGAGAGACGAGGAGAGGAGAGGAGAGGAGAGGAGAGGAGAGTGGGTGGAGAGGAGAGGAGAGTGGGGCTGGGAGAGGCAGAAATGTAGGCCAATCTTTCTGCTCAAGTGCTTTTGAGGGTGTGCGAGGGGGGGAAAGACATCTGGGGCTGGGAGAGCTCTTCCAAGGGTCCTCAACAATCCTTCACACGCCACCCCTCTTCCTCCACACCCCGGAGCTCCGGTCTACCCATCACCCCCTTTTCTTTTCCTCCTCTGCCGCCTTCTTCTTCCTCCTCTTTCACTACTTCTTCCCTGAGAGGTTTTTGGCTCTGCCCTATGCTCCCACCACCCCAGCAACTGTTGCCAGGGTTACAGCGAATTAGGAAACGCAAACACCCGAGCACCCAGGAAGAGGGCTAAGTGTAGCAAATGGAAAGGCCTTGGGGGAATGCATTATTAACACACGCAAAAGGGCAGGGGGCCTCTGCATATTCAGCAGGTATGGCTTCCCCGGCTGAACTGGGAACAGCCTCTAAGACCTGAGGCAAAGTTGGGATGCATCACATTTGCATGTGGGTGCTACCGCTCTGACCCCCACTGTGACCTGTAGGGCATGCGAAGACTGATCAAGTCCATGGCGTCTTCATACAAGAAGCTGTTGTTGCCATCTGGGTAGGAATCATGGTGCTAGCCAAATGACATGCTATGTTTTGGAGCTTTGCCATATTGAATTCCTACAGAACATTTCTGATTATATTATTTTATCCACGTGTTAATCAGTGGTACATTTGTGTACTGTTCTGTAGTCTGTTCTAGGGTGTTGGTACTGTGATTGTGATCTGTCTACTGTGGCCCTGAGAGAAATGTCTACATTAGATTTGTTTTTTTTTTAATAATGGAGTGAGTGCACACAGCTTACCGGTACAGACACGTCGTCGTAGAAACTCCAGGCTAGAGCCCAGCGCATGGTGCGTCCCTGATAGAACTCGGTGTGGGTCACTTTAGTCACCTGCAGGAGACGCGCACAGGACACACACAAGCACAGGGGAGTGAGCAGAGCAGCCCACTGACCTACATATACAGGGGGAAAAAAACAAGCCAGACACACCACACAGCCCAGACGCAACAACAACAAAGGACAACACGGCTCTTTTAAGGGCTGGAGTTTCACAGTCAACAGTGAATCAATTTGTCATAGTTTGGAGGTTTTGGATTGAGTTCCTGCTAACACGTTTGCTGAAATAATCTGTCAGTGGTCAATCTTTGGTTTAATTTTACTTCAACGATGCAGGCGGTTACTGTTAAATTGCTATTTTTGCATACTGGAAATGATGCTGGTGTGCCTGGAATGTTTCACAAAGAAACATGTCATGCATAAATATTGGCGATATGAAAACACCGCCCACTCCTGAACATATGTCTGGCAAATGGTGCGATCCTGAGAGACGGCTGAATCGCTTCCATATGACACACAGGCATGTGACCCCTTGACATGCATACACATACAGCAGCTAGATTAATGAATTAGCTAAGCTTCCATCGTGTATATGCCACATATAGTATATGTTGTGTGAGCCAACGTTGAAACTTAATATAGGCAAATTTACAAAGCATACATTTGTGAAGAGAAACATTAAACAGATTAAAAATGTGGTGAAGGGAGGTCAGCTTCCAGGCATGTTGAAGAATTCAAGGAATGTGCCGGGCCTTTGACTGATGAAGTGCACTCATGTTAAAGATAAAAGCATACAGAAATAGAGAGAGGGAGAGAGAGAGAGGAGAGAGAGAGAGAGAGAGAGAGAGGGAAAAGAGAGAAGGAGCAAGAGTACTGCATTAGCATATTAATTACACTCTCATTACATAGACACACAGAAGAACCGGAGGGAACACCCTCGCTTTTTTTTTTACTCTCTCACTGGAAGTTAGCCAATGATGCACTTTCTCTGATGAATCGTGACAGGATTTCTGACACCTCTTGATGAGAAGTGAGTGAGTGGTGTGTGTCCATGCGAGTGTGTGTGGTGTGTGGGTGTGTGTTTTGGGCGTGGCATACTCAGCGACGTGTCTGGCCTGTGAGGAGACAGCTGATTGACAAGGGAATAATAACTTGTGAGCTGTGCCGATATCGCTCATTCACAGCTATCAGTAGCTTTGGCAACACCCGGGGCAGGGACTCTGTGTGTGTGTGTGTGTGTGTGTGTGTGTGTGTGTTTGTGTGTGTGGTGGCTAAGGACTGCGTCCAGTCCGACAGAAGCTAATGAGCTCTGATGAACCCCTCAATTCGTCCCGCCTTTTAAAAAGCTCCACTAATGCGATCAACCAGCTTGTGCCCATTCTGTAACGCAATTAGACACAAATTTGGTGCCATTAACCTGCGATCTGCTTCCCACCCCCCACACACCCCCGTCCCCCAGGGGCCACATGAGAGGCAACGGAGACGAGGCTGCGCATCCTCAAGCCAACAGGCCCGACTTCTCCTCCCCCATCACATTCACTTTCTGACAGTCAGCCTGGTCATTTTGCGTGTGAACACTGCAATACAAAAGTGAATTTAAAGGTTGTATCAGCGTGGCCCCAGCGGTGGCGCGACTGGCTGGGGCACCTGCACCGTGCGCTGGCGACCCGGGTTGGTTCCCCATGGTCCTAACCCCTCACTGCTTCCCGAGCGCCGCCATTGTAGCAGGCAGCTCACTGCGCCGGGATTAGTGTGTGCTTCACCTCACTGTGTGTTCACTGTGTGCTGTTTGTGTTTCACTAATTCACTGATTGGGTTAAATGCAGAGACCAAATTTCCCTCACGGGATCAAAAAAGTATATTTACATACTATACAATTAAAACTCTCCTAAACGCGCATCTCGTCGGTTATTGGTTGAAACTCTTTATTTTGCCTTTGAGTGGGTTGCCAACCCTTGTTGCTAGTAATTATTTTTGTGTACAGATCTCAGAGCCTAGGCTACCTACAGAGACGCGTTTTTTTGACTGTCTGCTTATGGGGCAGACAGCTAGCGGATCGTTAGGAAAGATTAGATGAATGTGATAATTTATGTTTGGGCCTTTTTTGGGCCTGAAATCGCTGATACAACCTTTAAGTATGTGCACATGAAGGGGGATACATAAGTGCAAAAGTCTTACGCTGTCTGGCATGTTTTGCTCTGGCAGTGTTGTGGGGACCACACGTATTCGTTTCTCATTCTCTTTGTTGGATTGCAGCCAGAGGTGCAGGAGATGTGTGCAGAGTATTGAAGGGCACCGAAAGCTGCCAGCAGATCCACCAATGTGTAAGAACTGGACCGGCTAATGGTAATTGTGGCACTGCTGTGTCGCCGGATCTAGTGGTCTGGGACTGGAACCACGGCCAGAAGAACAATTTGGTGCTTTTTAGTGCTGGTGTGTTTCCTGTGTGTTGGTTGTGTACTGCTGGGGAGAGCGAGAGGTGGATGAATGTGGTCATTGCTGTAGCGACAAATGTAGTAGCAGCCTGAGACTGTTGACCAGTACTGTATGTCTGTGCAATTCAGTGATGTGTGTATGCAGCATTTGAGTAGCTGTATTTTTCTGTGTTTGATCAACATTGTATGTGTGTGTGTGTGTGTGTGTGTGTGTGTGTGTGTGTGTGTATTGTGTATGTGCAGGTGAGGAGAGAGAGGTGTGCTGTAGTGTGTGCGGATGTGTCCTGTGTATATGTGAGGCCCTTTGATGTGGTCTCGGCGCTACCGGTGCTCACCCCTTGTTTTCGAAGCTCCTCCTTCAGCGGCGCCAGGCTGCACTTCTTCCCCAGCATGCAGCTGTACCACCTGCAATACACAACCCAGCAGAGCTCGGTCAGAGCTCCGGGCGCAGACTTCAAATGGGCTACGAGTCACCCGACCACTGGACCACTCCGCCCCCTCCCAACTTGTGCTGAGCTCTCAGGGTGAGGGGGGAAAGCCGTGCTATTTAATTAAGACTTGTGCCGGGGTGGGGTGGGGAGAAACACTGAGGAGAGAGCATAAAGAGGCATTGAAGAAAAAGCTTTGAAGTCACGTGGGAGAAAAAAATCCATTTTTATCCTCGCCGATTAAAAATGATGAGCTCTCCTCAATCGATAGCACGAGCCTCAGAGATGGGCAGCGTCGCTATGGTAAAGACACAGCAGGAGGTAGAGTGCTTACTTGCAATGCGACCAGTACGATCAGGTTGGTATGACTTCAACATCGATGATTCTGATCAGGAGACATACACATACACTGACTAGCATTACAGAAATATATCAAGACAACATACGTTTACATGAACAGTTTTTTGTCATTCCGATGAAACTATGAAATGATGAAACTTGTCTGTTTACAAGGGGTACATTCTATTCCGAACAGGTGCTCTCAAGCGCTTTGGAATCTTTGATCGGAATAACCGTTGTTGCCTACTATTCCTTGAGAAGATACAGCAGATTAAATTCCGATTAAAATTCTGACTGGATTAGGCATTTTTACTCCGATTGAGGTGTTCATATGATAATTTTTATTCCGATTGAGCTGTTATTCCATTTCTAATCGGATTAAAAGTGTCCACGTAACGTGACTAATGAGATTTATTTTCATGTGATTTCATTTATCAACCAACAAAACAAGTTTTATCTGCTCTTATGTCTTTTTGTAAATATATAGGCTGATGTATATTTATTGTAAATGTATTATTGTAAATGCTGATACATACAGTATATATTATAAATGAAATTCCATACAGTCTGGCTTTTGGACCAGCAGTATTAGGTGTTTTGTTGTTCTTCTTAAGACGAGATGAAACAGTAGTGAGGCAGTGAGCCTGCCCCTCCTAAGTCCGCCTGAGTGCTGTCAGCTCCCTGTGCCCGCCACCGCCGCCTGACAGAGGGCACAGCATGCAGGTCTCTAGGGGGCAGACGTGGCAGTGGAGGAGAGATGAGGAGAGGGGCGCAGGACTGGGAGGAGGAGGGGGGTACACATGGAGCCAGAGGGGGATGGGGGTGTGGGCGGAAGAGTCTCATTTCATTTTACTCCATAAAATATTAAAGAGTCCTAATATCCACAGATGTTATCCACTATGTCATGCAGATTGAAGCTAAACAGTCACAGTGCTTGACAGCTTCTCCTGATAAAGGGAATTTTCAATATTTATCAGACATTTTGGGCCACATGTATGCAATATCTCCCCCGGAATCTTGCCCATACTGAAAATGATTTCAAGTTACAATATCAGTGTTGCAGCCCTGCTGGCAAAGTCAGGGGTTTGGTGAAAGCACTCATTATGTGTGTGTGTGTGTGTGTGTGTGGTGGGTGAAGGGAGAGTGCCCTGCCCAAGTCTGGAGCTAATTGCAGCCCTGGTTCAGCGCTGGAGAGAGGGGAGCGGAATCTCAGCGGGCCAATCAGAGGGGCTTTTGGCTGCATCCGTGGGCACCTGGCGGAGCGGCTCATACACCACCACCCCCCCCCCCACCCCCCACATCCTCCTCCTCCCTCCCCAGCCAAAAACACACAGTGGGAGAGAGAGAGAGAGAGAGAGAGAGAGAGAGAGAGAGAGATGACGGAAAGCGCCTCCCTGTGAAAGCTTCTCATTTATCTCTACAAACAGACAGCACGGGCATGCCTACAGAGAAACATACACATGGAAATGTGTGCGCACACACACGCACACACACACACACACACACACACACTTCTACCCAAACTGTCCTCAAAAAATCCTCATCCAGAACACTCTGAGGAGTCTAGACACCTTTCTTATATTATGCATTTTGCTCAGCCCTTTGCATAAACATGTACACTTTCACTGTGTCACTGTGTCATCCACACACACCTACACACACCTACTCAGCGCGTCCCCACGGGGTGCCCAGGTGTGGCGTCTCTAATCAGCCATAATGGTGCCCCTCCCACCCCCTCCACCCTCACGCCATACTCCCCTCATCTCCGTCTCAGCCCACTGCTCTCCTGACAGCCCTCGCACACGGGGGGGGCCACCCTCCCAGTCCCACACACACACACACACACACCCCCTACTCCCACCATACACACATACACAAACTCTTCAGCCTCACCAAATGCATACATACATATCCCTCAACTCACACACACATACATATCCCTCAACTCACACACACACACACACTAATACCCTAAACCTACAAAAACACACTCATACGCCTCACATGACACACACACACAAAGCCATTCCCATTAGGGCAGTCTGCTACAGTCATGGGTAACTGTTTACTTTGTGTGCCAATTAATTAACCAAACTCAGGGTGACATATCCATCCCAGCACCCATCTGCCCCTGCTCCTCACACCACCTTTAATTAAGACTGAGAAAGGCCAGAGAGAGAGAGAGAGAGAGAGAGAGAGAGAGACACACACACACACACACACACACACACACACACAGCAGGAAAGGTGAAAATACCACACACACTCACTGGGGTCAGAGGTGGATAAAAAAAAACACAATAATTTAAGATTTTACAAAAATCTGCTGTGAAAAAAAAAACACACCCAGGAAATGGGACCAAGCCACAGCCTGAACCGACACGGCTAACAAACAAACATCCAAAAGAACAAACTTTTGGCTGAGTGCTCTTCTGCTCTGTAGGATGTGATGATCGCTGACCTGAATTTCCAACTTGCAAGTGAACAGCATCAGGCAGGTGGGCGTGAGTAATTCACCCAAATCCTGACTTCAATGAGCGTGAGCTATGAGATGATGGTGCGCCAGGGCAGAGTGTGTT